>NC_041223.1:22943717-22973188 GCF_002837175.3 Physeter macrocephalus | reverse complement strand
GCGCCTCCCCCCCCCCCGCATCGGCAGGCGGACTCTCAACCACTGTGCCACCAGGGAAGCCCTCCTAGACATTTTTAATGCCCTATATAATTTAAGAAAATCTCAGGAACTACATGAGTCCAAGAGATATATTTACCCACTACTCTAGTCTCCTAATTTTGTTCTTCTCATTCCTAACCTGTCTCAAAACAAAATATAGGCATATAAAAATAAGCAAGCAAAAACAACAGTCATTCTGAATGAACTATCTATATTTCTCTTGTCTCTACTCACCACGCTGGGTACTACAAGAATAAATCACCTAACAAGGCATCAAACAGAGACCATGCTTAGTGCACACTCACCAGGCCCCGGCATGCAGTTGTCATAGACTCCGGTGCATCTCCCTGGTTAATCCCTTCTCTCACCGCTGAACAACTGACCACTTGATCCTTGGCATAGGCCCAGGCCTTCTCCTTTGTAAAGAAAATTGGAACCATCAGATGGGAATTCTTCATCTTTCCACCCCGAAACCTCATTGCAGCTGCATCCAATTGCTCCTGCCCTTTAACCGTTACAAAGCACAGATCTTCCTATCTAAAGCCAAGCACTCCATCTGTGCTCTGGATTTCATCCCCTTCAGCCTCGTGAGAAAACATATTCTATTCATTGTCCCTGCGCTCTCCTCCTAAATTTTTTTTTTTTGCGGTACGCGAGCCTCTCACTGCTGTGGCCTCTCCCGTTGCGGAGCACAGGCTCCGGACGCACAGGCTCAGCGGCCATGGCTCACGGGCCCAGCCGCTCTGCGGCATTTGGGATCTTCCCGGACCGGGGCACGAACCCGCGTCCCCTGCATCGGCAGGCGGACTCTCAACCACTGCACCACCAGGGAAGCCCTCTCCTCCTATTTTTATCTCTTGCTTCCTACCTCATCTTTCCTTTTGTCTTTTTCATATAAAACAAATTTTTAAGACCTGTTTTCAGTGTTTGGAACATCTCCTAACAGTTGCTTTATCTCACCCTACAACTTCTTAGCCAAACTTCTCATAAGGAAAGTTATTAATTCCATTATCTTTTTTTTTTATTCGATAAAGTTGACATGTTACATTTTGTAACATATAAAGTATAAACTTTGTCTTATTCCGTACAGAGAGTTAAAAAGTAGACAAGAAAAATCCATGCTATTATAAATCAAGATATAGGTTACCACTGGATGAGGTGGTAGTGACTAGAAGGGGATAATGAAGAATTTCTTAGGTTGTAGTAATATTGTTATTTGTTTTGGGTACAGGTTTTATGAGTTTGTTCACTTCAGGACATCCATTTGGCTGAAAATTTATGTTCTGTGACTCTGCTGTATGTATGTTCTAACTTAAAAAAATTATTTAAAAAACATATAGTATGCCAGATGTTACATGGAAAAAAATGAAGCAAAAGATGAAAATAGACATGCCATAGGAGGAACATGGTTTGCCAATATTGGTAGCTATTTAAAATAGGGTAATCAGAAAACATCTCACTGAGAAGGTGACTTTTCAGCATAAATATAAAAGTGAGGGGAAAAGTCATGTGAACATCTGGAAAAGTGTGTTCCAGAAAGAGGAAATCACAGTATAAAATTCCTTGTGATGGTTGTCAACATAGCATTTTCAATGAACATTGAATAGGCCAGGAAACCTGAATGAAATGACCAAGGGAGGAAGAATCATACATGGAAGTGTTACTGAGTCCCAGCTCTCTCTGCTCACCGCACCACAGGCCAATAAATCGGGAGACGAGGTTTTAAGGCAAGGAATAGCGACTTTATTCGGAAAACTGGACAGAAGAGATGGCAGACTAATGTCTCCAAAAAACCATCTCATGGGGGTCTGGATGCCAGTTTCTCTTATAGAACAGAGAGGGGGAGGAGGTGAGGAAGTAAAGTAAAAAGGCCACTAGTTTTGCAAAATATCTCCTGGCTTGGCCAGCATCCAGAAGGGGATGTGTTAATTTCTTCTTTTCTGCAGCCATTCACAGGTGGGCAGGGTCAGATTGTCTCCCTGTGAGCTGAACAAAAGCACTTTAGTTTAACATTCAGCCAGAGGGTCAGGGTTCCCTGAGGCAGGCCATTATGTATTATTATAATAACAAAAGCAACGAAAAGCAAAGGTTAAAGTAAAAGAGATAGATCCAGCATGGAGTCTGATTTTGCTCTTCCCTGTTACAGAAGTAATAAGGAAGTGAGGCCAGATATTTCAAGGCCTTTAAAAGGATATTTTAAGGGCTTTAAACTTGTGAGACTTAGTCTCCAAAGGGAACCAGGATTGCCAGTAATCACACTTTTGTAAAGCCCCTTTCCACACTGAACCCAAAGCCAAATCTGGCCTCTGTACCCCAACACCAAATTAAATCTCAGAGACAGTTTTGGGTGAAGTAGAAAAGAATAGTTTTATTGCTTTGCCAGGCAAAGGGAGCCACAGCAGGATAATGCCCTCAAAACTGTGTGTCCCAACTTGGAGGGGGTAATGAGAAGTTTTATAGAAATGGTTCAAAGAGGGCATGATCAGCTCGTGGACATTCTTCTGATTGGTTGATGGTGAGGTAAGTGGGAGCCAGCATCATTAACCTTTTGTTTTTATCTGGTCTGGGATCTACATGCTTGTGGGCAGCATACCATTAATTTCTCCCACCTGGTAGGGGTTTCAGTATCTGCAAAACAGCTCAAAGGTATTGTTATGTATGTCCCTTGAGGGGGGACCAGGACCCTTTCCCAAGGCTGCACTGTTGTATCTTTTGACTATGCTTCCTGCGTCTCCACATCCCCTCCCTTCCCTAATTAGCAACTGTTTGAACCTGCTGTTGGAACTCGGGGAAGGTCATGGAGGCTGAATGAAGCCTCTTTCCTGTAATCAAGAAATGGGGGACACAGAAAGGCTTTTGTGCCCAGGAGCCCCACAGGGTCCTGCTCGGTATCAAACCCAGTCTGGCCCTGTGTAAGCAATAGTGTGGCATTCATTACGTAATCATAAAAAAGTCTTGCTTCTATTTGTGTCTCTTGGTATGCTCACTCTTGGGAAAGCTAACCATGATACGGAGTCGACCTTGAGACTTCCATATTCTAAGGAAGCCAAAGCTAACCAATGGGGAAGCTGCACATTCAGAGAGATCCTGACCAGCCAGTAGCTGCTCCAGCCATTCATAACTAATACCTGTGAGTGAAGAAGTTACCCTAGGTGTCCAGTTCCATGAAGTCTTATATGAATTTAGCCCTGCTGCATTTGACTGCAACCACAGGAAAAACCTCGAGAACCACCCTTCTGAACACAGTTAATCCCAAACATAAGAGATAATCAATTGTTATTTTAAGCCGTTAAGTTTTGGGGTGGTTTGTTACTCTGCAACAAGTCATCAAAAAAGGATTTTTCTGTGAGATAGAAACCCATTGGAAGATTCTGAAAAGAGGAATGACATGTCTTTGAAGGAGCCTCATTTATGCCATGTTGTGAGAAGATAGGAGCTGTTGGAAGGCAACTGCCGAAGTAGGAAGGCTGTTTAGAAGGCTCTTGCACTTCTTATAAGATTATTCACAGTTTTAATTAAATAATTTATTTTGTAACCTTTTAATATATTTCTTTCGGCTAGACTATAGCTTTATGAAAGCAGGGAACATTTAGAACTTGTTCATGTATCAATCCTCAGAGTCTGGTAGATAAGAATTTATTGAAGAAAAGTATAATTGTATGAATGAATGAGAGAATGAATGAATGAATACTTTCAATGCTTAACTAAATAAAGACTTTATTTCTGGATGTTTCCTATGTTTTTGGTTCCTCCTTTCCTTTTCCTCTTCTTCCAGTTCTGTTTCTTTCAACTTAATGCATATTTTCAATATGCAGGAGTAATGCATGAAAATGAGAATCTAGTCATCATGGACTGAATAATTTGAATACAGAATAATTTTAGTGTTTTTAAATCCAAATCCAGATATGATAGGAAATGAGACAAAAATGTGACTGCACTGAAATACCTATCATTTTCTCATGAACAAATTTAAAGCCTACAGAATGTTAACATGTTTTCTTCACTGCTTTGTAGAGTGAAACAGATATTAAGTGAAATATTCTGCAAAATCAAAGGGATCATCTCTTTTGAAAATTGCAGAATAAAAATCATCTTATTCTCATATTGCAAATAAAGGAAATAGAAAGTAATATTCAAAAGAAGGAGTAAATTAAGTGTCCATATACCCAACTCCATCAGTTTCAAGAATTATCCATTAATGATGATTTATTTATTTTTGTCTTATTTTAGCTTATTTGAAAATAATTTATTTTACTATGTATGATTTTATATTTCAGCATCTCTACATCATTGTTACAGGCCATTGTTCTACCCAAGCCTCAAGAAATGATCCCAGCACTGTATTAGGACCAGCTCCAGGTATCAGTGACAGAATATTAAATCATGAGGTGTGAGAGAGTGGCTTTATAGTACAAAAGTTCCTTGTATCCACTTTTTTTTTTTTTTTTTTTTTTTTTTTTGCAGGGGGCGGGCCTCCCACTGGTGGGGCCTCTCCCGTTTCGGAGGACGAACCCGTGTCCCCTGCATCGGAAGGCGGACTCTCAACCACTGCGCCACCAGGGAAGCCCCCTTGTATCCACTTTTATATTCTGTCCTCCCTGTTTCCATACCCCCAAATCTGTTCCAAGACATGTTCTCCTGTTTTCTGCCAGAAAATATTTGCAAGGTCCTACATATTTTTAGTTAATGATCTCTTTGCTCTCACAGAAGGTACTATACTTCCCTAGTTGGGCCATGTGACATTCTTTATAACATCACACTGGCCCATTATACTGATGACATCATGTTATTTAGAGATGTCAGCAGAAACTGTAAAGTATTCTGGACATGACGGTAAGTCACATGTGAACAAGAGAGTAGGAAATAAACCCTAAAAACATTTATGGCACCTGCCATATTAATGAAGTATTTAGCAGTCCTGTGCTGTGGGCCATAATGGGATATTCTCTCTGTTCCAATTATCCATTGCTCCAAAAAAATAAAACAATCCAACGCTTTGTGACTGAGAAAACGAACAATGATTTTATTTTGTTCATGTATCTGCAGTTCAAGCAGGAAGTGGCAGGAACAACTCACCTCCGCTCTATGTGGCCCCAAGCAGCTGGGGCCAGAGGCTCACTCACTTGGTAGCAAGTTGAGGCTGGCTATAGACTGTGAACTCAACTGGAACTGCTGAGGGACCTTGGTTCCTTTGCACATGGACCCTCCTCAGGACTTCCTCAAGTTTCTTAAAACATGGTAACTAGATTCAGAGAGTGAGTCCTTCAAGAGTCCTGGACAGAAGCTGCAAGGCTGCTTATCACTCTACCTCAAAAGCTTCAGAGGGTTAGTTTTGCTGCATTATATCGATAGAGTTAAGTAACTGCGACCAGACCAAATTCAGAGGAAAGGAAATTGGATTCAACCTCTCAACGGAAGTAGTACCAAAACATCTGTAGCTATTTTTTCAGCTGCCCTGTCATCCACAGAAAATGAGACATTGTTACACTTTGAAAATCCTACAACTAAAAAAGCAACAGAGCATTTAGTAGATATACTAGAACCCACTTTAATGACCTCATTTTAACTAAATCACCTCTATAAAGACCCTATGTCCAAATCAAATCACATTGGTACCTGTGGTTCAGACTTCAACAATATTTTTTCGGGGAACACAATTCAGCCCATAACAACTCTTCAGAGGTCCCCAGAAACCCTTTTCTAACTTATTGTTCAACTCTTCCCGTTCCTAAAATAATTTTCCAACCATATTCAACCTCCAAAAACTAGCAGAGGACAATTTGACTATTAGAAGTTAACTTTCTAATATCCCTACCTGCAAATTTACCTAAACCTGAATCTACTCTCCCTTATTTCTCCCATTCTCAAAAGTATCGCCTCCTCTTGGAAGGCTCATTCCTCCTCCTGAGCTCATTATCTGATCTTTCACTGTCTCAAGTGAAAATTGTTCCTTTCCTGTGTTTGCAACTTTTTGCCCCTTACTGGAGCCTCACCTCTCTTCTTGGTGCACAGCGCCCAGACTCCTCCACCCTGTGATCCTTTCCTCTGTTCAAAGCAAAGCTCCAGAAAAAAACAGTCCACAATTATGACTATACAACCGCCTACACTCTGACTACATCCCCTCTTCCCAGCCCACAATCACTTTTCAGTGTGCTGTGGAACTTCTACAACAATTCTCCAATGACATCTCTCTGGCAAAGTTTACCAAGGACACCTAATCACCAAATTCAGGGAGTTGTTCAATGACCTCATCTTACTTTATCAACCTATGACATCTGATAATATTGATAACTCTCCTTGCCTCCACACTGTTTTTGGTAACTCCTTTCCACTTAAAAATTTTTTCAATTTTGATATCCCCAAAGGTTTTGACCTTGGGCCTCTTCTTTCTCCCTAGTATAAAATATACCTAAAACCATGAATCATAAATAAGTAAACCATAAATCATTCTGGGGGGGATTTGACCCTCTAATCTATTTATTCAATCTATACATTTTTCATAGTTTCCAGAATCATCTATCCAACTGCCTAGTTGATTTTGAAAATTATATATTTCATAGATACTTTCATGTGTAAATCTGCTCATTCTTTAATCCTTATTATGGTAAATCCAACTCAATCCACCTAGTTCAACAAGCCAGATATGAAGTATGCTGACGTTTTGCCTATCAAAACTTTAAATTCTACTGACTCATTAATGCTTCTCATATTTGCCCCATCTTTCTGTCCTCACCACTACCGCTTTAATTCAAAACGTCCTTAAAACACATATGGACTGATGCAAGACTTACCTAACTACTGTCCAACTTTCGTTTCTACTGTAACCTCCATGTGATTGACAGAGATGCTTTCCAAAATAAAAATCTGTTCATGTGCAGCCTTATTTAAAGTGTTTTATTGGCTCCCAAAGTTTATAGAATGAAATATAAGATGTAAGTCTTTGATGATGTTGTTCTTACTTGTCTCTCTAGTTGTATCCCTGTCTTCTCTACATTTCTATGACCTCTGTGTGCATGTTGGGGATATTAGTTTCATATTTCTGAACTTCCATTAATGCTACTCCTTATACCTGGAGTATCTTCTCCAAGACCCCCATTCCTTTCTTGCATTCTTCAAGATTCCTAAGTGTTATATCTTTTATGAAGAATTTCTACCATACGCACACCTTAACTCCATCCCCAGGAAAGACTAACTACACCTATTCTTCCTCACCATCTTTATCTTTTCAAAATACAACCTCTAACTCTGGCATAAATGTGGTTGATCTACTAAACTGTGCAATCTTTGAGGCTAGGGATCATGCATTACTTTTTAATTATGACTTTGTCTTACGGTACTTGTCACATAATAGTTACTCAATGAATATTTGTTGAAGGTGTTGAATTAGAAGACCTTTGTGATCATTAATTCCAAACATATATATAATGAAGGAGTCCCTTCTACAATATTCCATTGAGATGTTCATTCATCCAGTTCTTGAAGACTTATTTATGTTTCTCATTTCTTTGCATTTGATTTCAATAGGTTAGATGACTTCAAAAAAGTAAAATTTATTAAGGACTGATCTACTGGTGTGCATTTTGGTTATAAATTGCACAAGCAATCAGTTTATCAATTCCTAATTAAATAGAAACTCCTGTTTAAAAACATTTATTAGAGATTTTAGTTCAATATAATTTAACCAATATGATGATAATGTAATTGTCAGGAGTATTAAGTGCATTATCATTTTAAGTTTAAGGAAATATTACTCCCACTATATTGTACAGAGAGTTCACAACTGAGGTATCATGTCCAAGTATAAATATCTTGTAAAAGATGAAATAGAGTTCCAGGAAGAAGACTTGAGAGGAGAGTAGAAACCATATATGGTAGAAATATAACATATACATATTTAACTTATGTGTTAATTCACCTTCCCAAAGACATGACTTCACTCATTCATTTAATCGTTGCAAGAAGAAACAAACATAAATGTATTAAGCTTAAAGAAGCTTGATATTAAAACAGAATAGTATGAACCTACAGGCAATTAGGAACACTTTAGAATTTTTCACTTGTTCCTCATTCACCACTATGGATTTGTTAGTTATATATAAGATAAAATGGTTTGTTTTCCCAGACAGCTACATGAAGTTTTTTCTTTGTTGCTTCTCTCATGGTTCTCCAATGTGATATTGCATGCCCTAACAATGTGTACATGTTATTTGGATGATTTAAAGGATTTCAAATGTAATTTTATTTTAACTATGCTCATTTACACCAATTTTATTCACTTTAGAATCTAAACCACCAGGTAAGTCTTCTTGAGAAGACTGGAAGAGTTAAAAGTGGGTTAGAAATGAATTAGAAGGAACATGATAAAAGTATTCAAATACTTAAGGGATATCAAATCATGCCCTGAAGAATTAAGAATAAGGATTTGAACAAATGTGTGAAAATTACAAGTAGACATATTTCAACTTTGCAGGAAGAAGAGTTAACAGGGCAAGACTTAAACATGCTTTATTGGTGGAACTGAGCTAAATATATACAGTGCATTACTGATATACTATACATATATATTTATAGTATATATAATATATAACCTCTAGATCCTTTTCCTACCCTTCTCTATTTTTCTCAATGACCTTAGAGATTGCTCTGCATGGCCTAATCACAGGTTTCTTTGTCCACTGGATTCCTGGGTTCCACCAGTTAGGGTCTGAATAGGAAAACAGAAAGTAAAATGAGAATGAGATCAGGGTATTTATCCTCTGACTCTCACCCATGGGGGAGGAGGCGAGATCACCATGGGATGGCATCATCTCTCAACTGAAGATCAGAGTTAATGTCAGACAGCCCTGTCTACACAAGCCTCTGTGCCTCTTCTTCCAGTTACTTGCCACTTCAGGCCTTGGAGGTTCCTGTCCTGAGTGATACAAGCCCAAGGATATTGTGTTATTCAGCATGATTTCCTTATAAATATTCCCCTATTTAAATTTCCTCAAATTATCTCAATTTGTTTATGCCATCTGTTTCCTGCTGTGAAAATGATTGCTATAGGAACCCTTTAAAAATTTTATGAATGCTAAGGCCTTCACTTCAAAAGTTAAAAAAAAAAACCCAAATATAATTACAATTTTCTATTTATTCATGAACTCAACCAAAATTATGCGTTCATAAATATAAAAAAGACTAAGGTAGCATTTTGCAGCAGTAAAGAGATCTCTTTGTCCAGTCAATTTCAACAAACAAGGAAATTGATATCAACTCACAGACAATATCAACTAATCTAAGAGCCATACAAAATACAGCTTCCTTCTGAGTATCTGATGGGTGAATCACTGTTCACATGAAAAGCAAAAGATAAAATGTAATTCTCCCAATTCTTTTGACTTTGGCTGATATTTCTGACATGTCAGCCACCCAGTGACTTCTGTTATAGTTGGAAAGCTCTTTTGCCATGGTTTTTCAAAGACCATTTACAATCTTTTGACAAGTGTAAATTTGATTCAATAGATTCTACTATAATAAAATGTCAACTTTACTTTTTTGGCCTGTATTTTCAAAATACATATTCATTCCTTGATATTATCTCTTTATATCCGTGCAACAGATATAATATTAATAGCAACACAATATGTGAACAGAGGCTTCAGATTAACCTGGAGCTGGAAGAATGCGGGAGAACATTTCCAGATGGCATCAGCCTGGAAGGCGTCCTTGCCTTGCCACTCACAGTGACTGCTAAAGGAATGCGCTATTGTTAACACAGCTCCCAGGAGTGGAAAAGCAGCTTTAGTGCCATTATAAGATATGGTTTCTTCCCAAGTACTGAGCATAAAGGCTAAGAAAGGGAAGCCAATGGCAAATGAATGCTCACCCTTACCCAGGGCAGACCTACAGTAAAATCTTGAAGTAAGTGAACTTGGTCTTTCTAATTCTCCCTTTCAACAAATATTTACTTTGCTGGTGCTTCACTTTCAAAGCCTATTTCTTTAGCATTTAAAGGTAGCTTTGAGTATCAGCTGATAAAAGATTAATGAGTATATTTACATTTTGATAAAGATTTTTAAGGTAAACTATGTCCTTGACATGATAAAAATTTCTTTATTGCTAAAATATTAGCATTTCAAAGAAATGACATCTGATCGAATACTAGCTACAGCAGGCTTTGTACTTCTCATTGCATAGCCATGCATTTCTTCATGGAGAACTCTCTCTGTTTCTATAATTCTCCAGAACAGTAGGAAGCCTCCCTGAAACCCCACACTTCTTCACACAGCTCAGGTTAACTCAAATGATGGTCCACAAAACATATTTGAAAAGCTGTAAGGAAGATTTAAAATAAAAACTTGACTAACAATATCTAAACTTCAGAAAGTAAAAACTGTATTTCAGAAAAGCAGGGAAAACTAATTGGCAAGCTGCCTCCATCTTGCAGACGGATGTTAGGTCGTGACACTTGCCTGTAGAATCTATCCTGCAATCCTGCAAAATTTATATTGATTGTGCTGGCGAACAGAGAATCTCTGTTCCTAGAGAATCTTCCTAGAGAATCCTAAGAAGACAAGGTTTCGAAGGCAGAAATTTGGAAAAAGCTTTTATTAATCATGATTTTGATTAATTTGTTCAATATTCATATGTTTTTAGCCAGACACTGAGCAAGGTGTTACAGGAAAAAGAGGAATATCCAGCATGTGCCCAACCTGGAGAAAAGTACTTGTACTCAGCGAGACTTTAGAAAGCTCTATAAATTACTGAAATGTAATTTGTTACAAGTACCTCAAGATTGCACAAAGTGCTATTAGATTTCAAAGGAGGAAATGAGCGATCATTCAGAGGAAAGAGATCAATATATAACCACATTTTTCTCTTCATTAAAAACCCTCGGGCTTCCCTGGTGGCGCAGTGGTTGAGAGTCTGCCTGCCGATGCAGGGGACACGGGTTCGTACCCCGGTCCGGGAAGATCCCACATGCCGCGGAGCGGCTGGGCCCGTGAGCCATGGCCGCTGAGCCTGCGCGTCCGGAGCCTGAATGCTATGTTCTAACAAAATTAGCCATTTTACTTCTTGCAATTTTCACAGGTTTGATTTTTTTTCTCACATTATCACTTAGTTAGATTTAACTAGTAAAAATGATTGACCGCTGTCTGCTAAGCACGAACCAGCAAACTCACTTATTTCATAGGATTCATAAGAATCCCTAAAGTGAGGGTGCACTACTCAGTAAATTGCTAAATACACATGAACACTGAAATGTTAACTAGTTGGATAAATCCTGATTTGAGAGATAAAATGAAAACATTATTTTATTCTGTTTCTTTCAGCTTAGTATTATTTTCTCATTTCAATCTATATGAAGTTTCTTCAGCATTTTCTATGAAGATAAAACATGACTCTGGGAATCATTATAATAAAGTCATAGAGTGCTTTGAATATTTATTTCCAAGATGCTTTCAGAGCGCTTCATGTTTGTTTCTTGATTAGTTTCACTCGCTTACTTTGCGAGTGTGAAGGCCAGGGAGCCTGCTCGCTTCTGCTGTAGTTCATGGTGAGGGCAGGGGAGGCGGAATGAGCAGTTCTTCTGAGGATTCAGTCATGTTCAGACTCTCTGTCAAAGCTGACAGTAAAAACTGAAAGATTCGTGGGCAGAACAACAGGAGAGCTAAGTTATTGACTCAGTCCTCCTCCTCATACATATCCTGCCTATCAGGACCAATGCTTGGCCATCTCTGCATATCACTTCCAGCATTTGTATGTAGGAGTGAAAATACCATCTCTATGTACTTCATCAGCTTGTTTTAAGAATAATGTGATAATGGGAAAATGCTGTATAAAAAGTAGACATGAAACCACATCGAGGAGGATGTGTGAGAGATGTTATTATTGCTTTCCAGATGTTATTTTTGCTTCATTTAGAAGTTCAAAATAAGCTATGTTCAGTATAAATATGAAAACAAATTTTTTAAAAAATGGCATGACTTGAAATCAGCTTCCAAGGCAGTCCTAGAAAACTAGCTTGGTTCGTTACAAAATTTGCTATTTTGTATGACTTTAGATACTTAAGAGGACATAAATCAATGTTTGGCGAGTGAAATTAATCACAATTCAACCACTATAGATTGAAAAGTTGTGATTCAGTAATTCTTTTCCTCATTGTGGATTTTAGAGACAGAGCAGCCAATCTAAAATCAGACACAGCTGAAACTAAGTCAACTATCACAGATACAAATTCAACAAGGAGGAATTACCATTAGAGATCAGAAAATCATGTTGCAAGAAAACGGATACAAAATTAATGAATTTGCGTTATATAATAAATACAATAAAATATGCTCTTTGCTTACTAATACTTTGGGTTTGGACAGCTTTGGTTCAAATCCTAGCATGGTTCCAGGTGTGTATAATCTTAGACTACTTTCTTAGCCTCAATTATGTCACTCCATTTTTGGAAGATGTAGAGACTTGGTTTATCTGTATAAATGACTCATCAGACAAGGCTCCTGAAAACTTCTTACTTCTTAGGTTCTAAGGGCCTGCACTTCTACTACACTTGAGCCACCCACTAGGTCACTAGTTCTGTGACCCTAAATGAGCTACTTACTCTGAGAAAAAAATATCCAGTGAGATTTCTGAAAAGCCAGTGAGATTCCAGTGAGAATCAAATGGTGTAATATATATAATGCCCTTTGCAGGCTAATACATATATGGTGCTGAAACTAATAATTCTACTTCAATAAATTACCAAGTCAGAAAACAGTTCTTATTTTCTTGCATACTTCGTCTCTGGTACACACTGGGCAAGGATACTGAATGACTTCTACAAGACAAACATGCCCAGACTTGGGCAGCTTCTAGAATAAAGAAGAATTTGGTGGTGAGTATGTTCCAGGCTCCCCTAGGTTCATCAGTCTAGCACTGCCTCGTCTGGACACTGCAGAACAAGCCCACCCTGAGCCCTATTGTTCTCAGTACTACTGAGCAGGGGCAAAAGAAAAAATTTAAATAATAAATTCTCATGCTTGTGGAACTTACTCTGCAGTGAGAAACAGACATATTAGTGAGCTCAGTACTAGCAATAAAAATAGAATTGTGACTTCCGTAAGGACAAACTGCTGTGAAAATTGTACTTTTACTGTAAACACGTAGAAAACTGAATATTTTTATAGATTTAAATATATAATTAATATAAATAATTAATTTATAATTAATATACAATATAAATATTTTTATATTTAATATTTTCATAGGTTGGACAACTGGCAGTGCAGGCCTGTAATGCTTGACAGCAAGGAAACAAATGAGGTGAGCTTCATGGAGACTCTGATTGCCTGGAATCAGATTCTAAACCGCAGCACAAGGACAGGAAACTCAAAACAGAGGTTGGCAGTCTCCATAGGTTGAGGGGAAAGAGATTAGAGTTACAAATTTGAGGACGTTGAGGTGCTAGAATTTGTGTACTGGAGAGGAAGAGGCAGCAAGGAGGGAACATTCCAGAGTTCCACAGGGTAATCCCCTCAAGTCTATGGCTGAGTACTGATCTCTGTATGCATAGGTGCTTATTTCTTACCCTACAGGGCCCAAACAAATCCCTTCCCCAAACACACAGCTGTATCCTATGCTTTAAGAAACAGGAAATATTTGACATATTTTAATTCTGAGCAATATCTTTTTCCTCCTTTGAGGTAGAGCTTTTAGAAAGCCATGTTTTTTACTCATTGTTACCCAAGTAGTAAGTCTGAAATGATTATCTGAAACATTATTTCCTCAGATGGTCTCCCATCTCTTTGACAATTAAAACCAAACTCCTTTAGCAAAATAAAGTTCATGATCGACCCCACATTATCTTCACGAGCATCATTTCTTATCAATTCTTCCCTGTGCTATAAAATCTAGCTATAAGGGCCTCCTTGCATTTCATTGAATGTAACTGTATTCATTTTATTAACAGTAGCCAAAAACTGAAAACAACTGATGCTCGTCAACAGGTGAATGAATAAACAAATCGAGACAGATTCATACAAATGGAATATTACTCAGAAACAAAAAGAAACAAACTACTGATATAAACAACAATGTAGATGAGCTCAAAAATACTCTTGAGTGAAAGAAGCCAGAAACAAGAGTGCAAACTATAGAATGCCACTCTATGAAGTTTGGGAATAAGCACAATTTATGTAAACTAATAGAGGTCAGAATAGAAGTTGCCTCTACTCAGATCTGCTGGAAAGGAGCAAGAAAGACTTTTTCTAGGAAGATCAAAATATTCTATATCTTGACTGAGTGCAGGTTATGTAGATGTAATTATTTATCAAGACTCCTTGAATTGTACATTCAGAATGTGTACTTGTGTGTGTCACCATACATAAATTAAATCTCAATTTAGGAACAAAGTTAGAAATCTCAGTTTAGAAAGAAAGCAATGCCCTAAGATAAATAATAAGAATAACTGATTTTTACTGAGCACTTGTTCCGTGTTAAAACCATTACTATTCTCCTATTGGGCAGAATCCTCTTCTGCTAATACAATTATCTTGCTAGTATCTCATATTAAGTGCTCAGCTGATATTAGCTATTATTACAAATGTGCAAAATATATGGAGATATTTAGTGAATAAGGGTGTTATAGTATGAACTTAAGGGTAGTAACAGAATAAAACTTTTTTCACTCTTTTATATCCAAACAGGGATAATATAATTGCAATGATACTATAATATCTTTTATAGGATTTGTTTTCATATCATGTTGGGGTTTTTTGTTTTCAGTTTTTATCTTTGATACTTCAACTTCTGATAGCTACTAAAAACTTGAGATGCACTTTTATGTGAGACAGTGGAATGGAAAACTGACTAAAACTGAAAGGGTCAGGACAGTTAAACCAATTTTACTAGCTTTTATAAAACTCTTAAAGAAACAATCTTCCGAGGCTGGGAATATCTTTTTCCCTAGAAATGAAAAAGGCATCATAAAAAGACATTTACTGGGTTCATAAAATTCAAATGAATCTATTATTACCAGGTTTCACAATATTAAAAGACAGATGATGAAGGGAGAAATGAAACACATGAAAGCAAATTGAAATTGATCACTAAAAATGTTAGAAATAAGAAACCTAAAAAATTCACTGGTAAACCAATTAGAATTTTATTACAGCTCAAATGATTACCATAAAATCTGATATAATTTAATACAGATTTCATTTTTCTATTTTCCCAAGTACATGACAGATCTTAGCCAAGTACACTTAAAATTCTTGCTGTTTATCAAGTGTCTGGTAACCTAAAATAAATCAAACTGTGAAATGGTTATATGATACAGTTATTTAATAAGATTCTGGTTAATTTGGCTAAATTTATGCACCCTTTATTCATTTTTATCTAGTAACTAACATGAACAAAAAGCTATCTTCCTTATCTTTAATGTTAATTATCATTTGTTCTGTCATTACATCTGTTTTGTAATCACTTCAGTTCTGTAAAATGGAAGTAGAATCCAAATGAAGCTTCCATTGCTTATCTGACTGATATAAACTATGAAATATTCCAAGAAACTACAACTATCTATAACACCAGGCCTTCTAGTATGCTACCAACCTACAGCAAAATAATTCCTACTCTTCCACATCAGCAGTTCTTTGTCATTTATGTGCAGTTGGAGGAACAATCATGTGCTTAAAAAAATGATTGCTCCTCTATCACTATCTGATATTTTTTTAAGCAACCCAATAACAGTGATATTTCTATAATTAATTCTTTTCATGAAACTAAAGCTTATTCAAAATAACAACAAGAATTAAAGATGATCTTTTTAAATTTAATTGACTGTATTTTCAGAGCAGTTTTAGTGCTACAAATGCAGGAAGTACAGAGCTCCAATGTCCCCTCCCCAATTATTCCCCTATTGTTAACAGCTTGTATTAGTGTGATACATTTGTTATAATTGATGAACCAATATTTATATGTTATTATTAACTAAGTTCATAGTTTGCTTTCACTCTGTGTTTTAAAGCTCTGTGAATTTTAACAAAGGCATGATGTCACATATTCATCGTTACCGTACTATATAGTTTCACTGCTCTAAAAATCTCCTGTGCTTCACCTATTCATCCTTTTCCCTAACCCCTGTCAACCACAGATCTTTTTCCTCTCTCTATAGTTTTGCCTTTTCCATAAAGTCATATAGTTGGAATCCTAAGTATGTAGCATTTTCAGACTGGCATCTTTCACTTAGTACTATGCATTTAAAGTTCTTCCATGTTTGACAGCTAATTTTTTTATTCTTAAAGAAAATTCCATTATATGGATGTACCACAGTTTATTCATCCATCTATTGAAGGATATCTTGGTTGGTCACAAGTTTTGCTAATTACGAACAAAGTACTATAAACATTTGTGTGCAAGTTTCTGTGTGGACACAAGTTACCAACTCACTCGGGTAAATACCAAGGAACACAATTTCTGGGTCATATGGTACGATTATGTTAGTTTTGTAGGAAACTTCCAAACTGTCTTCTAAAGTGGCTGTACAATGGTGTATTCCCGTCAAAAATGAATGAGAGTTCTTGTTACTCCGGATCCTCACAAGTATTTGATGCAATCAGTGTTTTGGAGTTTTGCTGCGGTAATGATTATAATGGTATCTCACTTATATTTTCAATTGTCTAATGACATATGATGTTAGGCATCTTTTTACATGCTTATTTGCACCAGGACCAGATGGGTTCACTTGTGAACTCTACCAAATATTTAAGGTAGAAAAGATACCAACTCTCTACAATCTGTTTCAGAAAATAGAAGCAGAGGAAACACTCCCCAGTTCTTTCTATGAGGCCAGTATTATTCTTATACAAAAACCCGACAAAAACATCACAAGAAAGGAATGTTGCAGACCACGATCTCTAATAAACATAAATAGAAAAATCCTCAAGATAGTATTAACAAGTTGAATTCAATCATGTATAAAAATAATTATGCACCACAAGGAAGTGAAATTTATTTCAAGTATGCAAGGCTGGTTCAACATTCGAAAATCAACTAATGCTATCTATCACATGTGCAGGTTAAACAATGCACACCCAGTCATAGTATAAACTCTCAGCAAACTAGGCCATGTCTAGTGTACTGAGTCCATTGAAGGCTTTCTTTATTTCTATTAGTGTTTTTTATTTCTAGAATTTTGTTTGGATTTTTCCTCTGAGCTACATCTCTCTCTTTACATTGCCCATCTGTTCTTGCATGTTGTCCACTTTTCCCATCAAAGACCTTAGCATATTAATCATAGTTACTTTAAATTCCCAATCTGAAAATTCAAAATCTCTACCACATCTGAGTCTGGTTTTGATGTTTGTTTTGTTTCTTTTGACTATTTTTTTTTGTTTTTTGGGGTTTTTTTTTCCTTTTAGTATGCTTTGTAAATTTTTGTGGAAAGCCAGGCATGATGTATCTGGTAAAAGGAACCAAGGTAAATAAACCCTTTAATATAAGGCGCTATGTTTATCTTGCTAAGAGTTAGGCCGTGATGACTGCTTGTTGTAGCTATGATGTTAGAGGCTAAATTTCCTCTAGTGTCCTTGTTTTTGTTTCCTCTATTATCTTTGGGTCTCTGTACAAACTCCATCTTAAATAAGGTCTGAGTCTTACAGTTCTTTCAGCTGTAATCCCTTTTTATTAGAGGAACCCATATTGGTGTGGTGGTGAGCATTCTGTAATCCTATGTTAGCCCTTAATCCTATAGGCTCAGTCCTTAGGGAGCCTATGTCCTTGGGATGTGACCTTCACATGTGCTTCCCAGCTCTGTTTCCCCCACTTAGGTGTGACAGGAAGGCTAGAGGGGCCAGCGTTGGTATTTCCTTTCCTCAGATTGGTTAAGGTCTGGTAAAACCCAAATCAGTTAAGTTTCTGGTAAAATAGTTTCCCTTGAGGGGAGGCCTTTGTTCAGGGAGCAGGGGGCTCTGGGCTTACTTCAGACTGGATGCTTTTCCTCTCCTCCCACCAGAAGCATGAGGAGATTTTTCTCTGATCTTCACCCTGAGAAGCTGGTGGGGTTCCTGGAGGGAAAACGTATGAAAGCGTGGGCTTCCTCACCACCCCTGCAATAAAAAAGGCCAAGACCCCAGGAGTTTTTCTCTCTGTTAGTTCACACTCAGTCTCCAACAATTAGTCCTTTACCCTTTAGCATTCCTACCAGGCTCCAGCCATGCTTTCTGCGGCCCACAAGAATGATTTTCTTTTATCAGCCTGTCTCTCCAGTTTGAGGGGCAATGGTTTGTCCCGTGACCTCAATTCTCCGATAGATCTTAGAAGAGTGATTGATTTTTAGTTTACTCAGATTTTATTCTGTTGTGAGGATGGAAGTGACAACTCCTGAGCTCTTTATGTGTTGAACCAGAAACCAAGTCAAGATGAGCTTCTAAATCACTTGCTATATTCACTTTCATACAGATAAGTCAAATGTAAAGAAAGCACTCCCTGTCATAAAAATATGTATAATATTATATTTTAAAATTATCCAGATAAATAATTACATAGAGATAGACTTTTGACCTTCAGTATTATTTTAATGCTATGATAATTTCAAAATATTGTGATCACATATTAGAGATATTACGGCCATAGTTATATGATCATTAGTAATCTAGTAGTTGTATTTAATGCTATGAAGTAATTATCTAGACAGAAAATATAAATGCTTGGAAAAGATAAAATACTGTTTCAATGGGCAAAGATTTTTTATTATGATAGCATCAGAAAAAATTGCTTTATTCATACAAAGAAATTATACAAAATCTTAATTATTGATGTCATTTACCAGGCTTTAATTCCTAGCATCTCTTGACAAGTAAGAGAGAAAAGAAAACCCTGAGAGTATTTATCATTCTTTGTGGCTCTGTATTTTCAACTAGTTTAGCATCCACCCAATTTCCAAGGGAAAACCTTTTTCCCAATTATTGCTATATTCACTGGGGCTGTTCAGGTCTAGAGCAGCCTGAAACCAATCTGGTTCAAAACAAACAAAAGAACAACAACAAACAAACAAACAAGCAAAACCACACACATTAAATCATATGTGAAAGAGAAAAAAATTATTAACATGAGGATATTCTCTGATTTCCCCTCATCGTTACCTACTGCTCACCCCTGTCCCCAGCACTCACTTTCTAGAGAAGTTCTTGATGGTAGGTTTCTGAATCTCTTGTGATGCAGGTTCTACAGCAGAGAGAGAGAGAGATTTAGGCTGTTAGAGAGAGTGAGGGTTCTCAAAGTTTTGAGGAGATGGGAGAGGATAGGCTGGACTAGGGAGGGGATGGGGTGGAACAGTTTGGATTGGAGGAGGCATCTGGGGAGATTGATTAGCAAATAGATTCTAGAAGCTGTTGCAGCAGGAAAGTGAATCAAGGGCTAGAAGAGGCACATTTTGAAAAAATATTGCTGAAGTTATCACTTTCATTTTTATTGTTTTTAAAAGTTCTAAAAAGTGGAATTTCTTTTAATATTTTAATGCTGGATCATTTCTTTAAACATACAAGCATTTTCTTACTTCTCTTATGATATTTTTTTCTCTTGATCTCATTTTCCCCATTTGATATCACCCAATTGCACTACGCTCCTTGGCAGCAAAACTTCTAGAAAGAAATTGTTTAAACTAACTTTACCCATTTCCTCCCTTCCCATTCTCTCTTTCTTTTGGCCACACCACACAGCATGCGGGATCCTAGTTCCCTGACCAGGGATCGAGCCCACACCCCTGCACTGGAAGCACGGAGTCTCAACCACTGGACCGCCAGGGAGGTCCCTTCCCATTCTCTCTTAAACCCATACCTCTCAGCTTTCATCCCTACACTCCACCAAAACTGCTCATGTCAAAAATGCCATGACTTCCATATTGCTAAGTCCTATGCTCATTTAACAGTTATCATCTTACTTGACCTGTCAGCATCATTTATACAAAGTATTATGGCTTCCTCCTTGATACAGTTTTGTGTTGCTTCCAGCACTTTCCACATACTGGTTTTCCTCCTTAATAGGTGATTGTACATTTTCTGCTATGTTTGCTGGTTCCTCTTCTTTTCCCTAATTTCCCAATGTTGAAATTCTACAAGGAACAATCTTTGATCCTGTTCTATTCTCCATCCAAACACCCTCTCTTGGTGACCCCATCCACTCTCATGCCTTTAAATACTTTATGTAAAGTGATGAATCCCAAATTTATATCTCTGGCTGAGACCTCTCTTCAGCTTTCTTCCTTAACATCTCAAACTGAACATGCTCTAAACTGAACTCTTGATATTCTTCCCCAAATTTGCTCTACCCACAGCTGTCTCCATTTAACTGATGTAACTCCATCTTTTCTGTTGTTCCAGCAAAAAATATTGAAGCCATCCTTTATTCTTTTCTTTCTCTCAAATATCACATCCAATCAGTCATGAAATCTTGTTCATTATTATTTTTTTTAATATCCAAAATACAACCACTTCTATCACCCCTGCTGTCACCACTCTGATGTGAAGAGCCAGTATCTTTCTTATCTACATTACTTCAGTAACCTCTTAACTGATAAATGTGATTGTATCATTGCTATGCTCCTCTCCTGCCTCCCCCAAACCCTTATAGGATCCATTTTCAACAAACTAGTCAACACAGGTTCATAGATAAAAACATTTGATGTGATAAAAATGGCAGTTCTTCACAATTTCATCCATCCAAATAAGGAGGAGAAGGAGGAGAAGGAGAAGGAGAAGGAGAAGAAGAAGGAGGAGGAGGAGGAGGAGGAGGAGGAGGCAGGGAGGAGGAGGAGAAGAGAAAGAGGAAGGTAAAAAAAGAAAGAAGAGGAGGAAGAGCAGGAGGAAGAAGCAATAATGAAGGAGATGAAAGGGAAGAGGAAAGAAGGAAGGAAGGAAGGAAAGGAGGGAGGGAGGGAGGGACAAAGGGAAGGAGGGAGGAGGGAAAAAGAGAGAGGATAGGGAGGGAAGGAAAAGAAAGCTTGTATTAATCAAAATTTACCATTCCAGCTTGGTAAATAAAATAGTGTACTGTTGATGCAGGTGTAAACTAACAGACTAAGAAATACTAGGAAAAGGCTGTAGATTGCTTGCTATATTTTAGTTATGGAATTGAAAATCAATAAGGAAAGAACGGACTATTAATAAACTGGAATGGTACAACAGACTATCCATGTGCAAAAAGATAAAACTTCCTACCTTATGCTGGATACAAAAGTAAATGCCAGGTAGCTTGAAGCCTCAAATAAAAGATACAAATTAAAATTTTAAAAGAACAGAGATTATCTTTATGCCTTGTCATGGGAAAGAATTAGTTAAATAGGCTATAAAAGTATAAACCATATTGTGGGACTGCAGAGACATTATTTTTGTGTTTCTGCATGATTAGAGTTTCTGGATTAAAACACAAGGCATGCAAGTGAGATTATGACTGAATAGACAGTGAGAACTCCAGAGAGATTTACCTCCCTGGAGGCAAATGCTCACATTTCAATGAAGGGATGACACCCAGCACCAAGGAGACATCCTATGGGTTGTAAACTCAGAGACACTATTCTTAGCTTCTCCCTGGATATGGTTACTTACATTACAAAGGGTAAGAATCAAGGATTCTCCCTTTTGGCTTCTAAGGAATATTTGTTTCCACTAGGGAGATGAAGTTTCTCTTTGTCTCTCGGGAGGGGAGGAGAGATGCAGCTGTCCCTCTTCTATATAAACTCATAGATTCTTAGTGCAGACCTTGGTTTAGCTAGGTTTACATCTGGCTGTCATCAAGTCACTATAGAAAAGGGATGTTGGGAGATGTCCCAATCTGCAGTTTTTACTATATGTAAGCAATAATTAATCTGACCTTCACCCAGGAACATCCTATCTACTTTCAGGATAATAAGAATAACTATTAACTTTTAAAATTTGATGACACAGAGAAAATGATTGATAAACTTGACAACATTAAGATAAGAATATTTTGTAGAATGAAAAACATTATAAATATATTTGAAAAAATCAGAAACACTCAATTATGGGTAAAAATGTTGCTTACTGAGTGAAAAAGAGGAAGACATTAACAAGTTTAGCCACATAAGAGAAACTTCTAAACTGTAAAAGATAATATCTGTAAAGCTAAAAAATTAAAGCTGAACCAGTGATACTCATCTATTTTAATGCATGTTAAAATCATCTTGGAAGTTTTTAAAAATTATCAGAAATGACCAATGCCAAGGTCCCACCCTAGACCAGTTAATTCAGAATATTTAGGGATGAACTGACCTCTGATATACAAGAAAAAATACATAAAATATTCCTGTGAATAAATAGGCTCAATATAACAACCTAATAATAAAAATGTATAGACTACTAGTTCAAAGAAAAAGATGCAGAAATATTTTCAATCTTACTAAAAATCACAGAAATGCAGATTAAACAAAGTATAATTTTTATCCATTACACAGAGAAGATTGAAAACACCCAGTATTTATAAATCTGTGGGAAATGGAAACCCATATAGTTTTGATAGAGCCACAAATAGTTTGAAGAAAAATTTGGGGATCCATGAAAACCTTAAATTGTCAAACTCTTTAAACCCATAAAAATTCAACTTTTGTCATTCAGAGGAAGCATGTGTAAATGTACAGTAGAAGCTCTCCTAACCAACCTTGATTTAGCTAATATAACAGGTTAGCTGACATTCTTTTTCATTGATAAGCCACTTTAACAGGTACGCATGGCTTGTCACATCCTGACAAGCCAGCTACTTTCTTAGAACACTCAGACGCTCCTGCTCTCACCAATGAAATTAATGCTTACCAAGCCAATTATGTTTGTTCCCAAACCTACATCACTACTGAATTTGTAATTGTAATTATGTAATTTTATTAAGTATTATACACACCAGAGAAAAGAGAGACGGTTGTCATTTCTATTAAAAACAAAATTCAAACTTCCAAAATTTTCTGAAAGTTTTAGGAAGACCTGAAAAAAATCAAGGCATTAAAATACACTTGTCCAACTGCACGCAAAAGAAAAATTTTTTTAAATCTAAAATTATTCTGCAATTAAATACTTTCAAAATGTGTTTAAATTCTCAAGGAACTTTTTACAAAAGTAAACCTGGATGCAAAAGAACAATGGTTTATGCAAAAGAAGATGGCATAGGAACATAACTAGTATTGGCCCAATATATAGAATGGCAAAAAGTTGTACATTCATATGCATTCACATTTAAAAATTAATATCTCCATATGCCATTTCTTATGTCTTCATTTAATTATCTTTGAATTTTCCAACCTTAAGTCCCTAGTGCACTGGTTATGAGTATATACTTCAATTATGTACACAAGTATTTATTGTACCTCTGCTGTAACGAAGGAAGCTAGAAACAAAATTAATGAAATACACCATAACATATAAAGAATCAGAGGTATATGAAGTACCAGGAAAAGCTATAGAAAATAAATTGCTAATGAGGAATCCAAAAATCAATTTGTAGACTATTATACAGAACATGTTCCCAATTTTCTGTTTTGAGAAAATGATGTCCCAATATAGATAAATACCTACATAGCCAAACAGAACAATAGGTTGAAAAAATATTCATCTAACTATAAATAATGATTTCTCGTTTTTAATTTTCTCTTTTCTTGATGTACTTTATTATTTAAATATATGATTTGTGAAAAAATTGTATTTGTTCTCAAATAATCAATAGCAGCGTTCAAATTGTACTTTTTTCTAAAAATGCTTTATATAACAAATATTGTATTTGTGTCGAACTAATAAAATATATTTCAAATAAATGACCGTTACTTTCTCCACTACCTTTTGCTTTTGGTGACTAATGCTTGAGCATATAAAGGATGTGTGACAGGACCTTAGAATTTTAGCAACATGTCAGTCACTTAAATTGCTGATTAATTTTGGCTTGACACCACTTATGACTTTAGATCAAGGGCTTGATGAAATAATCAGTCATCTCTGTCTGCTTTGAGAAATTAGCACACGTTTTTATTTGTCAAAATGTCTGAGTCTGGGCTTCCCTGGTGGCGCAGTGGTTGCGCGTCCGCCTGCCGATGCAGGGGAACCGGGTTCGCTCCCTGGTCTGGGAGGATCCCACATGCCGCGGAGCGGCTGGGCCCGTGAGCCATGGCCGCTGGGCCTGCGCGTCCGGAGCCTGTGCTCCGCAACGGGAGAGGCCACAACAGTGAAGAGGCCCGCATACCACAAAAAAAAAAAAAAAAAAAAAAAAGTCTGAGTCTTTAACCCATAAGTTCTGTCCTGGGTAGTATATGTCAACATTTCTCAACATTAAGAGAGAAATACTCTCAAAACAAGGAGAATCATGATTCTTACAGCTAGACCACCTCTGTAAACCTTCTTCATGTGTTTTGCATTAGAAACTAAGTAGAGCTAGAGCTATAGACTGAGGTGATGAGCTCCTCGAATGTTTTATCAGAAACCATACTAAAGCTAAACAGGTGTTTTTTTAATCTATTAGTATTCTTTTATTATATTTAATAGTTATTAAATATAATAAAAGACAAATTGCTATTCTAGATGTTGAGAGAATGAGCTAGAAATTATCCCCCTCACTGGGGGTAGGGAGTGGAGTGCTGAGCATAGAGTAAGCACTTTGAAATCAAACCAAATCAGTAACTATGTATTAATTTGATTGAGGTAATTGTATTTATATAACTTTATCTCTGAAATTAAAAAGAAAGCCAATGATAAAATTATTCCGAATTGGCAAGCACAAGTTATAATCAATCAAAGTCAAATATCAATATATTATAACTTGGAAAAAGGAGTGCTGTCATTAACCCACAGATAATAGGATGAGGGTTTCAAATACTTTTCCAGTAGTAGATGGAATGTGTATGGATGCAATGTACTGTTCTTTCCAAGAATAATTCTGTCATGAAAACATATCTTTACTTAGTTGTCTGCAGTAAACTAGTAAAAATTTTACCCCCTCCCTAAATTGTATTATCTGTCTTAAATATCTTTCTCATACAATGTATGTAGATAAGATGAAAATGAAGCTAAACAGAAATTTTTGTTAATAATTATCTGAAAGAGATTAATATCCTTCTATAGAGGAAAGAAATTAAATATACTTGAAAAGAAATCGCTGCTATCATGATTTGGAAATATAAAATCAGTCCCAGAATTGAGAGATAGTTGTGTTGCAGTTTCTAACTTCTACATATTTTATAAATGAGATAAACCAAAGTTGAATAAGAGAGAATATAGAAAGTTTAAAAAATGTCAGGGCTTCCCTGGTGGCGCAGTGGTTGAGAGTCCGCCTGCCGATGCAGGGGACACGGGTTCATGCCCCGGTCCGGGAGGACTCCGCCTAGGCGGAGCAGCTAGGCCCGTGAGCCACGGCCGCTGAGCCTGCGCGTCCGGAGCCTGTGCTCCACAACGGGAGAGGCCACAACAGTGAGAGGCCCGCGTACAGCAAAAAAAAAAAAAAAAGAAAGGAGTGATACATAAGGACGTTGATTTCATAAATAAATATTTATTGAGTACTTACTATGTTACTGTGTTCCAGACCCCTGGATGCCCAGTAAACATATTTACTTTCATGGAGTTTACCAACATAGGCATTAAAAATTACAAATATCCCTCTATGTGCTGCTTTAGCTGTATCCCACAATTTGATGTGTTGTATTTTCAATCATTCAGTTCAAATACTTTTTAACTTCCCATGTAACTTATTCTTCTATCTATGGGTTATTCAGAAGTTTGCTGTTTAATTTCCAAATATTTAGGGTTTCTCCAAATATCTTACTGTAATTTGATTGACTGAACATCAATCAAATGTAATTGATTTCTAATTCAATTCATAGTGGTCAGAAAAGATACTCTGCAAGATTTTAATCCCTTTAAATGTACTGAGATTTGTTTTATGGCCCATCATTGGGTCTACCTATACTTATCATTAATGGACCCATCCCTTTGAACTGCAGTTGTTAAGTGACAGGATTTGATGGTTAATTTGATTGAGGGGTAATGAAGATGAAGTAGAGTGAAAAAATGATATTCTCATATCTTTCTCTGGATGGCATTGCCTCTCACTGAAATGAGAAACTGAAGTTAACTAAGAGGTATGGGATGTGAGTGTTAATGAAGTGTGGTGCATACACAATCATGCTGTAGAAGAAGAAGGTGGTGCATAGAGATCATACATATCTTAGACATGTTGAATTTGTTTTTTTTTTTATTTTTTATTAAAGTATAGTTGATTTACAAGGTTGTGTTAGTTTCTGGTGTACAGCACAGTGATTCAGTTGCACATATATATACATATTCTTTTTCATATTCTTTTCCATTATAGGTTATTATAAGGTATTGAATATAATTCCCTGTGCTGTACAGTAAATCCTTGTTGTTTATTTTATATACAGTAGTTTGTATCTGCTAATCCCAAACTCCTTATTTATCCCCTCATTTTTCCTCTTTGGTAATCATGAGTTTGTTTTCTATGTCTGTGAGTCTGTTTCTGTTTTGTAAATAAGTTCATTTGTGTCATATTTTAGATTGCACATATAAGTGATCATATGATATTTGTCTGATTTACTTCACTTAGTATGATAATCTCTGGGTTCATCCATGTTGCTGCAAATGGCAAAACTTCATTCTTTTTTATGGCTAAGTAGTATTCCCGTGTGTGTGTGTGTGTGTGTGTGTGTGTGTGTGTGTGTGTGTGTGTATGTGTATATATACCACATCATCTTTATCCATTCAGCTGTTGATGGACATTTAGGTTGTTTCCGTGTCTTCGCTATTGTGAATAGTGCTGCTATGAACAAAGGGGTACGTGCATCTTTTTGAGTTAGAGTTTTGTCCAGGTGTATGCCCAGGAGTGGGATTGCTGGATCATATGGTAGTTCTATTTTTAGTTTTCTGAGGAACCTCCATACTGTTTTCCATAGTGGCTGCACCAACTTACATTCCCACCAACAGTGTACGAGGGTTCCATTTTGTCCACACCCTCTCCAGCATTTTTCATTTGTAGACTTTTTAATGATGGCCATTCTGACCAGTGTGAGGTACCTCACTGTAGTTTTGATTTGTGTTTCTCTAATAATTAGTGATGTTGAGCATCTTTTCATGTGTCTACTGGCCATCTGTATGTCTTCTTTGGAGAAATGTCTATTAAGGTCTTCTGCCCATTTTTCTATTGGGTTGTTTGGTTTTTTTGGTGTTGAGTTGAATTAGCTGTTTGCATATTTTGGAGATTAAGCCCTTGTCAGTCGCGTCATTTGCAAGTATCTTCTCCCATTACATAGGTTGTCTTTTTGGGGTTTTTTTATCGTTTCCTTTGCTGTGCAAAAGACTGTAAGTTTGATTAGGTCCCATCTGTTTATTTTTGTTTTTATTTCTATTGCCTTGGGAGACTGACCTACGAAAATATTGCTACAATTTATGTCAGAGAGTGTTTTGCCTATGCTCTCTTCTAGGAGTTTTACAGTGTCATGTCTTAGGTTTAAGTCTTTAAACAGCCTTTATTTTAAAGTCTGTTTTCTCTGATATGAGTATTGCAACCCCTGCTTTCTTGTCATTTCCATTTGCATGAAATATCTTTTTCCATCACCTCACTTTCTTTTTTTTTTTGCCTTTTTTTTAACATCTTTATTGGAGGATAATTGCTTTACAGTGGTGTGTTAGTTTCTGCTTTATAACAAAGGGAATCAGTTACACATATACATATATCCCCATATCTCTTCCCTCTTGCGTCTCCCTCCCTCCTACACTCCCTATCCCACCCCTCTAGGTGGTCACAAAGCACCGAGCTGATCTCCCTGTGCTATGCGGCTGCTTCCCACTAGCTATCTATTTTACATTTGGTAGTGTATATATGTCCATGACACTCTCACTTTGTCCCAGCTTACCCTTCCCCATCCCCATATCCTCAAGTCCATTCTCTAGTAGGTCTGCGTCTTTATTCCGGTCTTGCCCCTAGGTTCTCCATGACCATTATTTTTGTTTGTTTTTTAGATTCCATATATATGTGTTAGCATACGGTATTTGTTTTTCTCTTTCTGACTTACTTCACTCTGTATGACAGACTCTAGGTGCATCCACCTCACTTCAAATAACTCAATTTCGTTTCTTTTTATGGCTGAGTAATATTCCATTGTATATAAGTACCACATCTTCTTTATCCATTCATCTGTTGATGGACACTTAGGTTGCTTCCATGTCCTGGCTATTGTAAATAGAGCAGCAATGAACATTGTGGTACATGACTCTTTCTGAATGATGGTTTTCTCAGGGTATATGCCCAGTAGTGGGATTGCTGGGTCATATGGTAGTTCTATTTTTAGTTTTTTAAGGAACCTCCATACTGTTCTCCATAGTGACTGTATCAATTTACATTCCCACCAACAGTGCAAGAGGGTCCCCTTTTCTCCACATCCTCTCCAGCATTTATTGTTTGTAGATATTTTTATGATGGCCATTCTGACCGGTGTGCGATAATATCTCTGTGTAGTTTTGATTTGCATTTCTGTAATGATTACTGATGTTGAGAATTCTTTCATGTGTTTGTTGGCAATCTGTATATCTTCTTTGGAGAAACGTCTATTTAGGTCTTCTGCCCATTTTTGGATTGGGTTCTTTGTTTTTTTGATATTGAGTTGCATGAGCTGTTTGTAAATTTTGGAGATTAATCCTATGTCAGTTGCTTCATTTGCAAATATTTTCTCCCATCCTGAGGGTTGTCTTTTCATCTTGTTTATGGTTTCCTTTGCTGTGCAAAAGCTTTTAAGTTTCATTACATCCCATTTGTTTATTTTTGTTTTTATTTCCATTTCTCTAGGAGGTGGGTCAAAAAGGATCTTTCTGTGATTTATGTCATAGTGAGCTCTGCCTATGTTTTCCTCTAAGAGTTTTAGAGTGTCTGGCCTTACATGTAGGTCTTTAATCCATTTTGAGTTTATTTTTGTGTATGGTGTTAGGGAGTGTTCTCATTTCATTCATTTACATGTAGCTGTCCAGTTTTCCCAGCACCACTTATTGAAGAGGCTGTCTTTTCTCCACTGTATAGTCTTACCTCCTTTATCAAAGATAAGGTGACCATATGTGTGTGGGTTTATCTCCGGGCTTTCTATCCTGTTCTATTGATCTATCTTTCTGTTTTTGTGCCAGTACCATACTGTCTTGATTACTGTAGATTTGCAGTATATTCTGAAGTCAGGGAGCCTGATTCCTCCAGCTCCGTTTTTCTTTCTCAGATTGCTTTGGCTATTTGGAGTCTTTTGAGTTTCCATACAAATTGTGAAATTTTTTGTTCTAGTTCTGCAAAAAATGCCAGTGGTAGTTTGAAAGGGATTGCATTGAATCTGTAGATTGCTTTCGATAGTAGAGTCATATTCACAGTGTTGATTCTTCCAATGCAAGAAAATGGTATATCTCTCCATCTGTTTGTATCATCTTTTTTTTTTT
>NC_041223.1:22934365-22942256 GCF_002837175.3 Physeter macrocephalus | reverse complement strand
TTGTTCAGTCTTGGAAAATTGTACCTTTCCAAGAATTTGTCCATTTCTTCGTGGTTGTCCATTTTATTGGCATATAGTTGTTTGTAGTAGTCTCTTACATCCTTTGTATTTCTGCAGTGTCAGTTGTTACTTGTTTTTCATTTCTAATTCTGTTGATTTGAGTCTTCTCCCTTTTTTTCTTGATGAGTCTGGCTAATGTTTTCTCAATTTTGTTTATCTTCTCAAAGAGCCAGCTTTTAGTTTTATTGATCTTTGCTATCATTTCCTTCCTTTCTTTTTCATTTATTTCTGATGTGATCTTTATGATTTCTTTCCGTCTGCTAACTTTGGGGGTTTTTTGTTCTTCTTTCTCTAACTGCTTTAGGTGTACGGTTAGATTGTTTATTTGAGATGTTTCTTGTTTCTTAAGGTAGGATTGTATTGCTATAAACTTCCCTCTTAGAACTGCTTTTGCTGCATCCCATAGGTTTTGTGTCCTAGTGTTTTCATTGTCATTTGTTTCTAGTTATTTTTTGATTTCCTCTTTGATTTCTTCACTGAGCAGTTCGTTATTAAATAGTGTATTGTTTACCCTCCATGTGTTTGTATTTTTTACAGATATTTTCCTGTAATTGATATCTAGTCTGATAGTGTTGTGGTCGGAAAAGGTACTTGATACGATTTCAATTTTCTTAAATTTACGAAGGCTAGTTTTGTGACCCAAGATACGATCTATCCTGGAGAATGTTCCATGAGCACTTGAGAAAAATGTGTATTCTGTTGTTTTTGGATGGAATGTCCTATAAATATCAACAAGTCCATCTTGCTTAATGTATCATTTAAATCTTGTGTTTCCTTATTTATTTTCACTTTGGATGATCTGTCCATTGGTGGAAGTGGGGTTTTAAAGTCCCCTAATATGATTGTGTTACTGTCGATTTCCCCTTTTATGGATGTTAGTATTTGCCTTGACATGCTGAATTTTAACCAGTGAGAAACCCAAGTGCAGATATCTAGTGACAGTTTGCTATGCAGATATGTTACTCAGGTGAGTGGCTTAGGAGAGAAATATTATGAAAAGAAAAGTAAAGCAATCCAGATGACAACATATATATGTTGGGAAAAAAACAGAAAAAAAAGCAAAGGACAAAGTTATGTTTGCTGGCTCAAATTTTGAATTTTTACTTTAATAAATCATTATTTAAATACTCTTATACACGTATGATAGTGAGCCGTTCTATCCATTTTTCTGATCTTTGTTAGTATAGGTATTTAGTAGCAAACAACTTAGGGAAAATAATTGATGGGCTAATAAAGTCACTATTGGGACAATATCTGATTTTTAAAATACACACACACATATAATTAAATATCTTTTGTAAAATTTTGTCATTATATCAATTAGAATTTGTAACTTCTTATCTTCTGATGAGAAAAGTTACTAGTCAGTTACAACAGTCACACAATATTTTAAAATTATTTCATGTAAGAAAATGTAATGGCATTTTCATAGCAAAATGTAAGAAAAAGATGGCAAATATGTTAGCCAGAGTACCATAGTTCCAAAGCTTTCCTTCCTAGGGATACCAAAAACCTGGGCTTCTCTATTGAGGAGGGTCTTTCTTTACAGAAGAAGGGAGTATGGGACTCAGTTAGAAAGAGGATGTTAACTTAGCCATCTAGATCTGTCAATCAACATGGTGATCAGTAGAGCAAAAAGGCCACAGACACATCTCTTCAGGTCTTTTATACATAGGTTACAGAAGCTTTATCTCTTTATTGAATCATGGCTATGAATAATTTTTCTGGGAAAATAAGAATCATTAGTCATAGCCCCCTTAGGCACACATGCTTTAAGTCCTTGAAATCACAAGGCAATTATTCTAGGTTTGGAAGTAGTGACATCTAATTAGAATGTTAAATTAAGTTCAGTAGTGATACTGTACTTGTTTATACGTTCAAAATAATTTCAGTAAAGTAAATTTAGCCAACAGGGATTATTTTCTTTTTCACTACACATTATAATAAAATCATGAAGGAGATTTAGAGGTTAGATGATCACAAGTTTCTCATCCAACTTCCCTTTGAAAGATTCACAGAGGAGAAGGATCAGAAGGAACAGAAGGATAAGAGGCAGAAGAGAAAGAAGAGGAAAAAGACAAAGAAGGAGGAGGAGGAGCAGAGGAAGGAGAAGAGGTAAAGGAAGAAGATGAGAGGAACTGGAAAAAGAAGATGGAGGAGGTGGAGAAAAAGTACTTCAGGAGAGCAAGAGTTCTGACTTCCTTAAAAATCAGCAATATTAATCAATGCTTTGTCAAATCTCAAAGAATTTCCACTAATCAAATAATTTAGTTCTTGAAAATAAACTAGCAAAGCCCCACATATATTCCTACCACAGCAAAAGGGAACATGCACAGGTCAGTAAGCCCTGTAGGCAACCTTCGTCCACTTCACACACTTTCCCAAAGAGTTTCTTTATTTTTTGGAGAGATCTATGCATGCACCACTTGAATGTATTAATTAGGAGTTACTTTGTGCTTTCATGGAAATAAATCAAGGCTCACCTTGATGTTTTACAAAGAAAATCACTCAAGTGTGAATCAAAGAAAGAAGAAATTAAAAACAAAACTCAGTAGATTTTAATGGGAGATTAAGTATTTAGTAGGAATATGAAATGAGCTTTGAGGTTGGCATATTATGTAGAGAGAAGTCAAGAGGGTCGATGTACATAATTCTCCAACATAGAAACAACGAAAACCAGGGAGGCGCTTTATGCCAAATTCTCCTCAACCAGTAGCCATGAGCCCAGGAAAATAGTACTGCTTATTCCTAAAGGAAATCAGAAAACCCTCGCACAGTAGCAAAGTCAATTCCCTTGAGAGTTTTATTTTGGCTGAGCTAAGAGTCTAAGACCTCTGATGCACTGATTGAAAAGATACTGCACGTGGCCAGTTGTCTGAAATGAATTGGCACGTTGAGTTGAAGACTATACCTTCAAGGCTGTACACTTCCCAATATTTCCCTACCCATTGCCTTAGAGTCTTTATTTCTATGAAAACTACTAACCCAGGAGGCCCTCTACCACTATGCATCTTACTACACTAACCCCTCCTAAAAGTATGGCTTCTTAGATGTGGCAGCTGGACTCAGGGCATGAAAATTCCTGACAGCAATTTTAGTCTTCTTCAATCCTCAAATTTGGGGGAATCCCATTTTCACCTCTAAGCAAAAGAAGGACATTTTTAGAGTTTGATTAAGGCAGTTCACTCACCAATTTTCTTGCCTTATTTTATTATGATTCTCTGATTGGTTGGTGGAAGAAAGGTAGTTCTTTAAAGCATATTCCAAATAAACGCATGCTCAGTGAAAGATGACTTCTGGGTCTCTGAATATCACTGTTTTCCTTAACCAGCATTACTCTGTACCAGAATTGGATAACTTATTCAAGTTCACAAAGTTTGTAAGTGGCAGAAATGGCATACCAACTCTGACTTAAAAGCTCAAATCTTCAATTACAACTTCAATTATCTTCCCTACCATAGAACTTGGAATTAGAATTAATTTTAATATATTTGTTTATTTTAAACATTTCTAGAGATATAATAATTTTACCTCTTTTCCTACTTATGCTTTCCTGATCTTAAGGAAAAGTGTGATAAGAGCTTTTTTGATATTTCCCCCTTTTCTACTACCATCTTAAAAATCACCACATAGAATACTAAGACTGAGAGAGATTTCAAGTGATACAATTTATAATTATATCCTAAAATATAAGAATTTGTTTTATTTTTTTTAAAGATTCACATATAGATACTGGATCTTTTCCTGTTCAACAGAACGCCCTATTTTTATTATGTAAGTAAATTATATTTGTAAATTTCCTTTTATGCCAATATCAATGCAAAATACCTGGTCAATGCCAAGGTGATCTCAACAATATTATAGTATATGGAAGGCCAAACTTAAGTAAACTTGTGCAGTTTGTTTTATGTTACCAAGTTCCTTCATCTTACACAACTGTCATAAATTTTCCTAGCAACTTTCAACTCTCTTTTCTAATACAACTGAAATTTACTTGTTCAGGCCATCCTGAGCTTCCAGCCTTACAGAGGAGTCAACTGTCAAGCCTGAAATGACTTCATGCGAAGGTACTAAATGTGCCTTGTTGTGTATAGTCTTAGAGACTCATCCTAAGGGATGATTTCAGGTAGACACAAAAGAGTATTGCCATCATTGACATAGAGAATGTTTAGCAGGCAGAGTGAAACGTTGAACGGGTAAATTTTGATAGAGAAATAAAATGAAAAAAATCCAAAACGTGAATCACTACTAGAAGTGCAAACATTGGAAGGCCTCAAATTTCAAAGACAGAGCTTGGGGGAAATCACAAGAAGCAGTAAGAAAACGAAGCAATATGTCATTGAAAAAGAAGCTTAGGAAAATAAATAGTTATAAATGTGCTTAAATTGTGATATGGTGGTAAATAGATAGGCTGATGTTTTACTATTACTTGGCAAAGCAAATTATTCTCATCTTACTTTGTTGGGTCATTTTCCCCCCTCCCTCCCTAACTATCCTGTCTTGAACTGCATGCACTGCATTTGATTGTGCTGATTTCTAATCACTGGTTTGATTGCACAAAGCGAGTCATACTTTTTCTTTCTTCTCTCTTTTTTATCATATTTTTCATCAGGAAAAGTGATTAGTTCTCAGGCAAGTACAGAAGCCACACTTCAAAGGCAAGATGAAAGTACTCTTTGTCTGGATTTTTTTTTTTTTTTTTTTTGCTCTAGTTCCCTTATGTGCTCAAAAACCCCAAATCAAGTTGTATTATTAATTAATAAATTTTCATCTCTCACCTGAGGCTTCTGTACTTATTATAAAAACCTGTTCCTAATTATTTTTAATAAAACAAAAGCTTACTGTTGGGTTAAAAAGGTTATTGCCTCTTATTACCAATGAAAATGATATTGGAGGAGGAACCAATTAGCACAATTTTATAGAAATAGAATAAATACTTTTTATTCTCTTGTAATTTAGAAAACAATTGTCACACAGAATTTTTTTCTAGTAAACAAAAATGTCTCGACTTGGACAAACTCATTAAGGGTCTGTGAATCATTCAAATAAATTATGTCTCTGTGCTAGAACATCAATAGCAAATGGCTATTCATTGATTCTTTTCCAGTTTGGATCCTACCCAAGCTCTCTATGAAAACTGAAATTATTTCCAGTTTAGCTTTCATGATACTGGATTTTCTTTACTTTTCTTTTTCTTTTTTCATTAATGACAAATGTTTATATCTTTGACCCATACATATGATTGTATATGCATTATAAATGTATCTTTTATTGTAAACACAACTGTGTTTGCTCAGACACGGTTGCAGGCTTGAAGGAAGAAGAGGCAGATGAAGAGCAAGAAAAGTTAGAAAAAAACTCATTAGCCAGGAATGCCTTATAGCCAATTCTTCAGTTTAACTTTTTTACACTTTACTCTTAGCAGTTCAGCCTTTATGCTCACTGATGTGACCAGATTTTAGCATCTTATTTATTCATTTCTCAACACAAAAGATATCCCTAACTGGATTCCCTGATGGAATTGTCTCAGGCCTCTCCCTTTGGATTTGTAAACCACTGCCCAACCAACATTCCTCAAAATTATCGCTGCATTAAGCTATTTCTCTTGCTCGGGAACCCCTGGTTCCTTGATATTAAGATTTTACACTTTCTTTTGATACCTTTGGATATAATTGTTCCACTAATACAGAAACCTCCCCCTCAAACAAAGATTTGTATTCTAAATGTTGATTTGCAAAATAAGAAATTGGAATTCAGGACACCGTTCCCCTTAAGGTTAAATTTCTAACTGGCAGAACTGTAGCACTAGAGTTTATACTTATTTCTAAGGAATTATATTGTCCAGTGGCTGCGTTTTCAGTGGATTTGAGCACAGCACTGTAGTTTCCCTTGTTAGTGTGAGAGAAACATTTCCTGGACCAAACTTTGAGGCAGGCTGGAGAAGAGGAAGAGGTGAATCTCTCTGGTGGATTTTCCCGCAGAGGGTAACAGGATGAACTGGGGTGAGAAATGAGTGAATATGGTCAGGGACAGTCCTGGTGCAGTAGCTTGGTGGGGAGGTGAGGGGGGAAGAAGGTTAGGCTCCTGATACAGCACTAGTACTAGAAACAAAGCTATGAATGAACCTAAGTGTTTTAATAATATCAAGTAAGAAAGGAAAGTAAATCTGTGTGCCAAAGAAAATTTCCTAAAGCCACAGCAAGGATTGACACACACGTAGGGATAGCCCACCCTGGGCATGTTTTACTGGGGAACTACCTCGATTTCACTGCTATCTGGGTCACCTATTTCTATCCCCCAAGCAATATTCTAAGCTCCCTGAACATCAGCGGATTATAGGAGTCTCCTGTTGCTGACCTTTTGCTCCTCTGGTACAAATAAGTTTATTCTGTCTGCCTCTCTTCCATCTTTCTATATTTAAGCCTTAAATAGCTCTCCCAGGATGAAGATTATGAAAACTCAGCTATTAAATTGAAAAAGTGTCTTGAACCAGAGGAAAGGTTTAAAAAAAAAAAGGATATAGATGTGAACCATCTGGGTAAAGAAAGAAAATTGGAGAAATAAAAGAAGAAAAAAAGAGTATGAAGTTGTATAGATGCCATTCATACACCTTCCCTAATGATTTCAGGAGGTGATGGTGACAAAATAGAATTACTTTCAGGTCTGAGAGTGTACCAGTAACCTGCTTCTTGTTTATGATTTTAAAATCACTTTATCAATTCCTGCTGTAATTTTTATTAGAATTCCAGTGTAAAGCAATGTATTTAATTGTTTTAAGCCACTTGAGTGGAATCTTTAGTTCATTTCAACTCAATAAACCAAAAACCCTTTGCTTTAAAATATATCAGTTTTTTCCCCTAACCATTAGTTAGCCAAAGCAAAACATATACTTAAAAGAGTCAGTGGGTCTCCAGCTCAATGGTTAGAACTTCATCCTTTCTAATTTCTCCCTCATGTTGAAAAAAGGAAAGAATACTGATGGGTCTGTTCACCATCTTCTTTCTTACAGTTTGAAAGTTTAAATCTATACCATTCCCATTCTTTACTTTAAGACAGCAATCGTCTGTGGTAACTATACTAATGACCATCTAGTATGTAAAAATGAGAAGCCAATTCATTCACTCTTACAAAAAATATGTACTGAACTCTCACTGTGTTTTAGACACTGTGCCAATAAGAAGCACTAAATGTTGAAAATACCCTTGTCTTTAATTATGCAAAAACTATGTACCTTTCACGTCAATATTGTAGGGTGACAAGAGATTTAACTATGTGTTGTTACCTATATTTAATATAAGGATTGTTAAAATAGGTTAAAATGTGCAGGCATATCAGTTGCTTGGGACAGTCATACATTACTGTCTCTGGTTTGAGATAATTTAGTCAATAATTAATGTATTTATTGTGCATATTCACGTATAATTTGAAGCTGATTTTTTTCTGGGAAAACAGAAGACTTTATCAGTTAATTTAATGAAATATCTATATTTTAAAAGGAAGTAAATATGAATTCTAGGATAAGTTAATCTATATTTTTAAATATACTCACAAGGATTACTTTAATATAATTTTATTATCATCTCCAATGTCTAGGGGTTTTTTCTTTTAAAAATAACAAATTAGATATTTGCCCTCTGCTCTTTGGAATTTTTGGTATCATAAAAAGTAACAAAACATCATCTTATCTCTGCAAATTAGTATCCCTTATTTTTCTGTGCAGAGATGAGGGGAAGATAATTAAAGCATGAGAGTGATCACCATTTAAAAGTGAAAAAGGGGGCTTCCCTGGTGGCGCAGTGGTTGAGAGTCCGCCTGCCGATGCAGGGGACAT
>NC_041223.1:22908437-22934237 GCF_002837175.3 Physeter macrocephalus | reverse complement strand
GCCCCAACAGTGAGAGGGCCGCGTACCACAAAAAAAAAAAAAAAAAAAAAAAAAAAAAAAGTGAAAAAGAAAATGTCCTATAGTGTTTTCCCTTCCTTTCCAGCTAATCTCTTAAGCTGAATTCCTTGGCTCCAGTTTGGGGAAACTTTTTATTATTGTCTCCTAAGGGTCAGTCACAGAAGCTATCCCACACCACCTCTCACATCTTTATTCACCTGAATTATGAGCCACACTTAATTTAAAGTAAAATTCTGGAAATTAAAAGAAAACAGTGTTTATTTTTTATTACCCACCACTAAGAATTTAATAGCTTCTAGTTGGAAGGCATCGCGTGTTACTTTGTAGATGGATAATTACAAAAATTATCACTTTGCTTCTGCCCAGAGCTTCCTGATACCTTAATACACGGTGAAGTGAAAATTTTGTAATTGTCACTATTTTAAAAAGGTGATAATTTAAGTAGTTACCCAGAAGGATCACATTGTCCCGTCAACTGGCAAGATGTGATGCCACTGAACACCTGAGGATGAATACAGAGGCTGTCATGGCAACACTGAAATTTGGCAAACTGCTCAAAGAAGCAGAAGTGTTCCTGTGAATCTCAGGAATGCATGATTAATGGTTTCTGCTTGCAGGCCTAACTTATCACTTGGTCAGATTATTGCAACCAAGTGCAGTCAGTTCTTTGCTATACCCTTGGTTCTCCCGGCATACGGTTTTCAGAGAAACTCTGCTCCTTTTAACCAACTGAGGTTTGCTTCACTTCCTTCATCAGTGTCACTTTGAGTATTTGAAAAATATGTATTGAATACTACCCAGTCAATATCAAGATGGGTTTTTGACTTATAATTTGAAAAAAAAGCAATTTGAAAAAATATCTGTAACAGTGTTACCCACAAACATAGTGACATCTGGAATGTATTAGGAACATAGGAAGCAATTCCAAAGGTTACTCCAATTGAAAAACAGCTTGCTTGTTTTCCAGTTTTTTTCTCTTTTCTGGGGGATGGGGAAATATAGATGAAAGAAAGAATTTTATAGACTCATAACAATTTAGAGCTGTAACCAAAAGATATCTGTTGTTGAACTACATCTAAGTGAATACATACTTATAAATGAATGTGAAAGGCCTTGAAAAGCAAAGATCTAACTTCCTTTCCTCCAAAACAGAAGAGTAAAATGTTTTGTAGAAATCCAATTACCATGGCAACACAGTCTATGCACCTTATTCAATAATTTACACCCGTTTCTCGAGTGAAATTTAGAATTCTTTTCTAGAGCTTTTGAGATGTAAATCATGTTGTACTTTCCATTAAGCTGTTTTTCAAAATCTCCCCAAGTCACCAAGCCTTGAGTATTAACAGTGAGATTGGTACTTCTTGATCTGTCCTCAGAAAACATAAACTCATACAGGATAGTCAGACACATTAATTCCAACAACTTTCATAGTGTACAAGGTACTATACTAAACTCTAAGTATTTTACTTTATTAGAGTTGATGATTTTTTTGGAGAAGGGAAGAGGCAAGATGCAGGCAAAGAGGGAAATGGGAGCATACAGACAAAAACTGAGGCAGTGCCGGAAGCGTAAGGTTCACAAAAAAGCCTGGTAAAAAGTAAAATTAGGAATTTGAGATTAACAGATACACACTACTATATACAAAATAAACAACAAGGACCTACTATATAGCACAGGGAACTATATTCAATATCTTGTAATAACCTATAATGAAAAGAATCTGAAAAAGAATATATATATATATATATATAAACTGAATAACTTTGCTGTGCTGTACACCTGAAACATTGTAAATCAACTATACTTCAATTTAAAAAAAAAAAAAAAAAAAGGTTAAAGGCAGCTGAAGTATAAAACCTGGAAGGGAACTTTCAGAAAACAAGTTTAGGGAGATAGGCTTGAGTTATGTTGTAAAAAGCATTGACTGTTTCAAGAAAGGGTGTGATATAATTATATATCTAAGTCTTGGATCAGTGTGGAAATGGATTGATTCAGAGAAGACCAGAGCTGGGGAAACCAAGCTGAAGAAAGTGAATAGGACAGAACCAAATAGAGATGGAAAGAAGGAACCTTGACTATTACAGTATCAACAAACACTAATATTTTCCAAGGACTTACCACACATTTTCAAGCCAACTGCTTTTCAAAACATAGTGTCATTTCATCTGCCCTAGACTCTCCTCAGGCACTATTATAATCCCCTACTGGTAGATGAGGAAACTGAGGCACTGGAAAATTAAAGAACTTCCCATGGTTACACAATTGATCAAGAGATTTTCAATCAAATCTGTCTGATTCCAAAGGCACATCTATTGAGACAGAGAAGATAATGAGTTAATAGGGGTTTTTTTTGCAGCAAATCATTTCTCTCCATCTCTGCTTTCCACAAACAGTAGCCCTTTCATTAAATACTTTCATTAAGGTAGAAAAAGTAATGAGTCCTTTGCAACGCTTCTAATTAATTTCACAGGCTAGTAAAGAAACTGTGGTGCAGCTTAATGGAGATTCATTAACAAATATTATGATATTGTATTGATATTATTTTAGAGGCTGAGAAAGACTCCTAGAGTATAATGTTTTTTTTCCTAATTTTATCTTTTCACCTTCAGTACCTAGCATGGTGGGTCAGGGAGACTCACAATAATTTGTTCAATAGAGAGGCTTGGATGTCAACTAGACTAATCTCCTTGTTTTGCAAATGAGAAACCTGAGACCCACTTAATCCTATGACTTGACAAGGCAGGGCACAAAACTCACATCTTCTGACTTGAATGAGCCCAGGATAATTTTTTTTTTTTTTTTTTTTTTTGCGGTACGCGGGCCTCTCACTGTTGTGGCCTCTCCCGTTGCGGAGCACAGGCTCCGGACGCGCAGGCTCAGCAGCCATGGCTCACGGGCCCAGCCGCTCCGCGGCACGTGGGATCCTCCCAGACCGGGGCACGAACCCGTGTCCCCTGCATCGGCAGGCGGACTCTCAACCACTGCGCCACCAGGGAAGCCCTAGGATAATTTTTATAAAGAATGAATTTATTTTAATAGAATACTTACAGGAATAGCACAGAACCGACATTACAAATATGTATTTGCACGTATAAGAACTAGAAAAGTGTAGTCAACAGATGGAATGTGCTATGAAATAAAGTCTACAAAAAACATTTAGTTGCCACCAATAAGAAATTTCTTGGTTTTAAAGTATCCAAAAGCTGGCATTTGCAGAAAAATTTAACAAATTTATTTATACTTGTTATAACGTGGAATTTCTGAAATTTATTTACTGGAACAGTTTGACTAGCCTTGGTTCTTTATGTCCACATATTTATATTAAAATTCACACACAAGTGAAAATGGAAAAATAAAATAACTTTCTGATATATGATTCTGTGGCCTGTGTTTGCATTAATTATCATACACGTAGGTACCTTCTGGCCCTATTGGGCCACACTGGAAACTACCAATAGGTTTTCACACCAGGACCCAGAAGGGAAGTCTATCAAACAGCGGACTTCTTATCAGATTTCACAGAGTGCCGTTACCAAACAAGCAATAATAAAATTTCTTCACCCTTCCAGCAGAGGGCGAATGCTCATCGACAGCTTTTGTAAGCTGGCTGCTTCTTTATGTTTCACCACCAGTTGATCTGTGGGCAACAAGACATTGTAGCAATGCTATCAAAGTATGGACTCCAAACTGGCTGTGACTGCACACTGTCTATTAAAAGATTGATATTAGATAAGGAACTGGAGCCATGATATAAATCAACTATGTCGTCAAACACACTATTTAGTTCAGCTGCATTGTGCGTGTTGGGAAGGGGCAACACTTTCTCAATGACGGACCAGTGCATTGATTTTTCATTCTGGAGCAAGCCATCTCATCCTCATCTCTGACCAGGAATTTAGAGAACTCCTTACATTGTCCCTCTTCACCTTCTGACAGAGGTGTGCAAGCTAGATGCAGTATCAACACTAGAAAGCAAAATTAAGGGCCAAGGAGAAATTTTAAATGACTCATTTTCTTGACTGAATTATATATTGTATTATAGTTGGCCAAACATAGGTAAGCATTGCATACTATGGGCTTGGGAATAAAAAATCTACACCTTTAGTTTTCCTTTGATTGAAGATGACATTTGACACTTTAAAGTCTAGTAAGTTGCTTTCTCTTGGCCTTTTATAATTTATTATTTCATCAATAGTCATATAGAGAAGAATTGAAAATTAGAGGTGTTCCACAGTTCCTAGAAGCTACCATTAGGCGTGCATGCTAAGATGTTTGGAGGGATTAATTATTATTGAGTGGATATGCATGATTTCCATGCTTAGAATCAGCCCTTAAATTGTATGAGTAAGGGAAAGGAAATTTTGTCAATTTTCTATGGATTTCACCCTTGATGAAAAATAGATTTTTCTTTCTTAATCTGGGAAAATGGTATTTTTAAAATATTAAAAATATTCTACAATGTTCTAGATTGTCACCCTAATGCTAGCCAGTTATAATACAACAGAGATGCAAGGCTTTAATGACCCTTGCAAAATAAATTAGATGTATTTGGGCACTTCTTGAGTCTCAAACATATTTGTTTTAGCTTTTGCTTTGCTTGTCAAAAAGCAATTTAAAAAGTGGAGTCAACGTAGTATAAATATTTTGCTTTCACATCAATTTCAAAGATAAAAGGGGTAGTTTAATGGAGTGTGAGAAACAGCATCAGTTTTATAAAGACTTTTATTATCACTGTGGAAGCTTTTAAGGACATTCCCTTTTAAAAAGAACGCAATATAAGAATAAATTTTAGACTCCAATTTTTCTATTGTTTTAAGACTATTGTGCTGCCATGTTTTGCACACTGTTCTAGATTAATCAATCGTCTCATAGGACTATAAAATTAAACCAGAATACCAGCACCATTTCAGGACTAAGCAAGAGCATCATGGAGTGCCAGCATATTACACTTTGTGGTTGTTTAGGTAAAACCAGATCTCCCTAACAAGACATGGGGTTACAAATTCATTAGAATGTTTCTCATGGGCTTTCTCATCCTTTCAATCAAATGTTAAATGATTTCAAAGCCTGAGTGATATTAATTAGAGATATATATTGTATGCCATCTCCTAAAAATACAACCTTATTTGAAATGTTTCATACAGTTGGTTGCAGACTTTCCAGTAAATGAGTTACACAGATTCTATCAGATTTTTAAGATCAACTACATTAATTAAATACACATTTGAGCACATTTGATACAAGGACTATGCACACCACTGTAGAAAACATTAGCCAAAACATCTGTTAATGATGAAAATCAGCAATCTTATCTGTCTACAGATAATAAAGTTTGTGAAAAATTCCTCCAATTAACAGCTGTTGCAAATTATTTTATCTTTCGCATGTTGCACTATTTTGAAATTTTAAAAATTAAGATGAGCTTTTAATTGAGAAAAATAACAGTTTTAATAATGTCACACATAGGTAGATGTTGGTGATACTGCTTACAAAAAATAGAAATGATCAGCATTTCAAGAGACATTTTTTACTGTTTTATTTCACTTTAATGAGGTTTTAGTTACAAAATTTTTTTTATAAGTTTTGCTTTTCTTGTCAAGTCTAAGAACACTGCCTAGTCCTAGATTCTGGATATTTTGGTCAATGTGTTTTCCTAAAAATTTTATAGTTTTACATTTTACATTTAAGTCTAGGATCCATTTTGAGTTTTTTTTTTTTAATAAGCTGTGAGATTTTAGTCGAGGTTTGTTTTTTGCCTATGGTTTTCCTATAGTTGTTCCAGTGCTGTTTCTTCAACTGGCTGTCTCTCCTCCACTGAATTGCTTTTGCATCTTTGTAAAAATCATTTGAATCAATGTGGGCCTTTTTTGTGTTCTCCATTTTGTACCATTTATCTATGTGTTTATCTCTTCACCAATATCACAATGTCTTGATTACTGTAGATACTTGGTGAGACTTAATAGAGGGTAGAATTATTCCCTGAGATTTCTTCTTTGTCAAGATTGTTTCAGCTATTCCATGACCTGAGCATTTTGGTATAAATTTCAGAATAAGTTTGTCTACATGAACAAAAAGATTTTGTGGGAATTTTGATAGGAATTGCATTAAACCTATAAAAAAATTGAGAGAATTGACATCTTTACTACATTGAATGTTCTAATTCATGAACACAGTGTGTCACTCCATTCATTTAGGTCTTCAGTTTCTTTCAACAACCTGGTAATTTTCATCTTACAGACCCTGTATAATGTTTTATAAAACGTATGTCTCAATCCAAGTTACCAGCTAATAGGGACTAATTCTATAATTACATCAATCATATAGATCGTTCTTACATTTGCACTTGTGTATCTCTTTTTTTAATTGAAATATAGTTGATGACAATATTATGTTCATTTCAGGTATACTACATAATGATTTGACATTTGCATACATTACAAAATGATCACCATAATAAGTCTAGTAATCATCTGTCCCCAAAGTTATTACAGTATTATTGACCAGATTCCTTATGCTGTATATTTCATCCCTGTGACATTTATTATATAACTGGAGGTTTGTACCTCTTAATCTCCTTCACCTACTTTCCCAAACCCCCCACGCTCTCCCCTCTGGCAACCACCCATTTGTTCTCTGTATCTATGAGTGTGTTTTCATTTTGCTTGTTTGCATTTTTTTAGATTAACACCACTTTATAATCTATTTGGAAATCTAAAACTCTATTTGTTTCTGTGATACTCTCTCTTTTTTGTACTGACAAATTCATTCTATATGGTATATTGTTCTCAAAAGCTTTACATATTCAACTGTAAGGGATGTTTTCTAAATTCATCTTTTGATAACCTGAGTTATCTTAAACAGATGATCTTTCGCATGTTGCACTATTTTGAAATTTTAAAAAATTAAGATGAGCTTTTAATTGAGAAAAATAACAGTTTTAATAATGTCACACATAGGTAGATGTTGGTGATACTGCTTACAAAAAATAGAAATGATCAGCATTTCAAGAGACATTTTTTACTGTTTTATTTCACTTTAATGAGGTTTTAGTTACAAAATTTTTTTTATAAGTTTTGCTTTTCTTGTCAAGTCTAAGAACACTGCCTAGTCCTAGATTCTGGATATTTTGGTCAATGTGTTTTCCTAAAAATTTTATAGTTTTACATTTTACATTTAAGTCTAGGATCCATTTTGAGTTTTTTTTTTTAATAAGCTGTGAGATTTTAGTCGAGGTTTGTTTTTTGCCTATGGTTTTCCTATAGTTGTTCCAGTGCTGTTTCTTCAACTGGCTGTCTCTCCTCCACTGAATTGCTTTTGCATCTTTGTAAAAATCATTTGAATCAATGTGGGCCTTTTTTGTGTTCTCCATTTTGTACCATTTATCTATGTGTTTATCTCTTCACCAATATCACAATGTCTTGATTACTGTAGATACTTGGTGAGACTTAATAGAGGGTAGAATTATTCCCTGAGCTTTCTTCTTTGTCAAGATTGTTTCAGCTATTCCATGACCTGAGCATTTTGGTATAAATTTCAGAATAAGTTTGTCTACATGAACAAAAAGATTTTGTGGGAATTTTGATAGGAATTGCATTAAACCTATAAAAAATTTGAGAGAATTGACATCTTTACTACATTGAATGTTCTAATTCATGAACACAGTGTGTCACTCCATTCATTTAGGTCTTCAGTTTCTTTCAACAACCTGGTAATTTTCATCTTACAGACCCTGTATAATGTTTTATAAAACGTATGTCTCAATCCAAGTTACCAGCTAATAGGGACTAATTCTATAATTACATCAATCATATAGATCGTTCTTACATTTGCACTTGTGTATCTCTTTTTTTAATTGAAATATAGTTGATGACAATATTATGTTCATTTCAGGTATACTACATAATGATTTGACATTTGCATACATTACAAAATGATCACCATAATAAGTCTAGTAATCATCTGTCCCCAAAGTTATTACAGTATTATTGACCAGATTCCTTATGCTGTATATTTCATCCCTGTGACATTTATTATATAACTGGAGGTTTGTACCTCTTAATCTCCTTCACCTACTTTCCCAAACCCCCCACGCTCTCCCCTCTGGCAACCACCCATTTGTTCTCTGTATCTATGAGTGTGTTTTCATTTTGCTTGTTTGCATTTTTTTAGATTAACACCACTTTATAATCTATTTGGAAATCTAAAACTCTATTTGTTTCTGTGATACTCTCTCTTTTTTGTACTGACAAATTCATTCTATATGGTATATTGTTCTCAAAAGCTTTACATATTCAACTGTAAGGGATGTTTTCTAAATTCATCTTTTGATAACCTGAGTTATCTTAAACAGATGAGGTTGCCAAGCATGACTGTCTAGAATTGAGTGTTTAAAGAATTAGCCAAATGACATACTATGGCTTTAACAAGATGCCATAAATTTATAAAAATCATAACTCATAGAGTATAAACACAAGTCATTTTTTATAGATCTGATATTTACTTATTTAATCAATAACTTAATGGAGAATGGTATAGTTTGCAGATTGCTTCTGCATACTACCAATGTAAGCTAAGCCCCTCTAAAAGGCATATATTAGTATACACATGCTCAGTTTTTGTACTAATTTTATGAACACTACTTTTTGCTTCCCATTTTAAGTCAAGTCTCATCAGCACATGAATTTGACATTTCAGACTCTCTAGTTTCTTCCACTGATGTTTACTTCCTTTCATTTCAGTGAGCAGCAAGAAATATTTGAATTATCTTTATTTTTGAACTAAACTATATGCTCTAAGGCTGATTATTCCTAATTTTTCTGGTGACATTTTCAAAGTCTTCTTTTCTTTCTATAAACACTTTGTCGATAAATGACCTATTTCACTTGCTTCCTGAGTTTAAGCCTCTTTCATTTCCACTTAATTCAAATTAAGTAAATTAATTGAATATTAGTGTTCAAACATTTATTTGACTCTTCTATTATGATCTCATTGGAACAGGGAGGGAAAAATTGAACGATTGGGACTGACACATACACACTACTGTATATAAAATAGATAACTAGTAAGGACCTACTGCATAGCACAGGGAACTCTACTCAATAATCTGTAAAGGCCTATATGGGAAAAGAATATAAAAAAGAGTGGATTAAAAAAAAAAAAAAAAAGAAAAGAAAAGGGCTTCCCTGGTGGCGCAGTGGTTGAGAGTCCGCCCGCCGATGCAAGGGACACGGGTTCATGCCCCGGTCCGGGAAGATCCCACGTGCCGCGGAGCGGCTGGGCCCGTGAGCCATGGCCACTGAGCCTGCGCGTCCGGAGCCTGTGCTCCGCAACGGGAGAGGCCACAGCAGTGAGAGGCCCGCGTACGGCCAAAAAAAAAAAAAAAAAGAAAAGAGTGGATATATGTATACATATAACAGATTCACTATGCTATACACCTGAAAGTAACACAATGTTGTAAATCAAATATACCCCAATAAAAGTTAAAAAAAAAAAGAGAGAGAAAAAAAAAAGCAGTAGATTCTATAAACTATATTGGTCCTTCTCACAGGCAACAAACAATTGTCAAGATATGATTAAAGATATATGCACCCCCCCTAAAAAATAATAATATGATTTCATTTCCTATAGGAGTTTTAATATAAATATTACTTATTCATTGATGACCCACTACAGATTCTATAAGTATACAAAGAAGTGCATAATCATACCCCTAATTTTTAAATTTTTTTATTTGTTATACTCCTCAGAAATAACATTAACCTTATACTTCATATAAGATTATGCATATACATATAATCTTATACTTCTGTCTCAGAATCATATCATTGGGAAGGGAAAAGTCAAATAACGTTTAGAGACTGGATATAATCAGAACTAACACAATGTTGTAAATCAAATATACCCCAATAAAAGTTAAAAAAAAAAAAAAGAGAGAAAAAAAAAAGTAGTAGATTCTATAAACTATATTGGTCCTTCTCACAGGCAACAAACAATTGTCAAGATATGATTAAAGATATATGCACCCCCCCTAAAAAATAATAATATGATTTCATTTCCTATAGGAGTTTTAATATAAATATTACTTATTCATTGATGACCCACTACGGATTCTATAAGTATACAAAGAAGTGCATAATCATACCCCTAATTTTTAAATTTTTTTATTTGTTATACTCCTCAGAAATAACATTAACCTTATACTTCATATAAGATTATGCATATACATATAATCTTATACTTCTGTCTTAGAATCATATCATTGGGAAGGGAAAAGTCAAATAACGTTTAGAGACTGGATATAATCAGAATAAAATACATGTCACCAGTTGTGCGCTGTACAATGACAGTTGGCCAAAAGGCTACTAGAAGCTGAAATTCAGCTCATGTACCTGCCAAACCATATGTTCTAGTTGCATCTGCCAAAAGGAGCACTATTTTCACAAAGGTTTAATATAGGCAAATAGTTGCCCTGTGTGGCATATGAGAGGTGATCGTGGTTTCTAAGTTTCCTTCCAGCTTTAAAATTCTAAAGAAGTTCCAAGGAGGCAGACATGATCAGGCACTAATGTGTTGGAACAAGCTTCATGTGCCACGTAGAACTTAAACTGGGTCTTGAAGAATTGGTAGCATTTGACTGAAAAGATCAGGCAGAAAATTGCTAGTGAAAGAAAAATAAACTTTTAATACACAAAGGTGAGAATGTATGTACTGTATTTTAGGAAAAGAATTACTGCTAGGAATCTGTAAATCCATAATCATATAACTATTTTCTCAATAAATAAATTCTAAATGTAGGGGTGAAACAGACTTTGAAGAATAAATTGGACTCTCATATGTGTAGATTAGGAGACAGGAAAGTAAACAGAAAAATCTTAGAAATTACTGAAAAGCTGGACCATGCCCAAATGGCAGCAAGCAATGCAGTTGAGGTGACTAAAATAGCAGACAATTAAAATAAAGACTTTTTGAAATTTTGAACCAATAGAAACACTATTTCTTTCGCAGGTATTCAGCAGTTCAATGCTTCTGTTGTGTAAAAAGAAATATATAGATCTTCCCATCTGCTAAGCCTCCATGGTTGATGAAATATTTTCATCACTGATATTACGAAGAAATGGTCACACACACACACAAATCAGCGATTACGGCATTTCTTTCTCAAACACAGTTGATCATTTCTAAAAAAAAATTATGAGCATATTGCCTACCGTGTTTGGCAACAATCCACAAGACTAATACCATTTTATGCCTCAGGGTGTTTGCTAATATAAAACATTTTTCAGGGTAGGAACAATTTGAGAAACCACAGTGTTCCTTAGCTCATCACTGGAAATGGTAATTAGCACATCAGTAAATTACCTGTAGAATTTTATTTCCATGAACAAGAAAATAATGTTATCTCACTCAGTGCAGCAGGCTGATGTGAATTATGACTTTCAGAAAAATGAAGCCTTATGATTATCCACCAAAGGTGCAAATTCTTGATGGTGATGTTGCTGTTCCAGCAACTCGTTATTCTGAAGTACAGAATAATGTTCATAGAATATTCTCAAGTCCCTAGAATTGCTTGAACACAAGTATGTCCTGCTCCATTTCCTTTCCTCTGAGATTAGAGTGCTGAATATTTCACTGTTTCCTTTTGTTTAGTTGGTATCCTTAAATTCTCCAAGAAAGCCTCTTCAAATGTATTTATGGAAGATTGCTGTTGTACAATAAATTAATTTTACCAATTAAAATTTCAAGAAGAAAGCTGGTTAAAATGTTCATGAAATGATATGGGATATATATATATAATATATATACACATATACACATATAATTGCCATCTGCACGGTATTTACACATCACTTTAAATCTCAAAGTAGCTTTTAAAATTAAAAGAATCTACCTGTTCCTTTCCTTTTCAGTGATAATTTTATTTTTTTATTATTAAGCAGTTTACAGAAAAGAGATGTATATTTTTTTCTGTTTTTCTGCTGAAAATTACTAAAGAGAGAATAGATCTTATCAGAGTGCTTTAAGTTACCCATTTAGGAATCTAAAAATCACGTAACTAATTGCTCTGCAAAAAAAAAAAAAAAAGAAATCAGGAAATAATAGGATTAAAGTACTGAGTTGGGACCTTAGAAGTAATCTAATTTTTAAAAACTACCATGTTTAAATCCATTCTACATGGATCCCAGCAAGTTCTTTACCCTATCTTTCAATAACTCCATTCACAGAAAACTGACTACCTTTAATACAATATGTTCTGTCTTTACAGACTTATGACAGTCATTCTTTACATCCTCCAAAGGCTTAATTTACTGCTCCATGGATGGGACTTAGCCTCTAGCTTGCCCATCTTTAACATTTACCTCTGGACAAGGTTTAGGAAAGCAAGACTGTCTTTAGCAAGACTTCTAGAGACTGAGTCCTGCCACTGAGACTCAGTCCACATAACTGAAATCCGAACTTCTACTGTAGAAGGACACGTCTGCTACCTCCTGTGGGTATAACCGATCTTCTACTGAGAAGAGAGAATCCTATTCTACCTTTTAGTTGCTGAATGATCTTGGACAAGGTATTTCATATAACTAAGCCTCTACTTCCCCTTCTATAAAATGGGGCTTGGAATAACTATTTCATAAGGTTATTATGAGGATTAAATGATACAATGCCTTTAAGTTTTTAATGCATTTCCTAAAATATAATATATACCCATAAGCATTAGTTAATATTAATTAACCATCTCAGGCAAATTTCTTTCCTTCTATAATATTTTCATACATAAATATGTGTATAAATAACCATGTATTCAGGATATAATACACAAAATTTTGTAAACAATGTCTGTCTGTAAATGTTAGCACATAAATGCAAATAAACACTTATCTGGCTTCAACAGCAGGTGGATTTAGGTAAGCAGAACACAGCTAAATGACTGGGATTGTGTCCATTTTACCAATACATTTTATAATATGCTGTCTATATTTTAATTGCAACACCTGCTACTAATTTCTGAAAAGAAAATTTTGTTTTATACTTTAATTAGGTTAGCTGGATAAATATTGCCATGTCACTACCCATTACATATTCTACAGTTATTTAGTTTTTCTGCAAAATATTTTCATTTTAAGTTCAGTAGTGAAATTTAACTCAAATATTCTATCAAGCATCCTACTAGATGCGTGGTTAGTTAGTCTGTGTGACAATATTAAGATAAGAAGTCATTACCCTGACCTACAACTCAGGAGATATTGGGGCAAAGGAGACTAACTAGAAAGCTTTTGCAATAATTACTAAAAGAATAGGGATGAACTAAGGAAAGGTGAGCTGAAGGGAAAAGAGAGATACTAATGAGAAAATGTTGCTGAGATAAGTCAAGAGCATTTGCAAATCAACTGGGTGTGGAGAATGAGGAATGAAAATGTTTTCCTTCTTTCCTAATCCAAAACCACTGAGTTAGCAAACCTTCTCAAGTCTATCCCCACAACTCTGAAATTAGAGATAAAATAAGAATGTAATCCTTTTAAGTTAGACAAACCTGAGTTTGAGTCTCAGTTCTACCATTTGTGATCAACATGACTGTGGGAAAACTTGTTAACTTTCCTTGACATTTGGTTTTGTTGATGGTGAAATAGTGATGATAACTGTATTTGGTTATCTCCATTACTCAATCCGTTTGAAGCTCAAATGAAAATATGCAGAAAGACCCCTTGGGTTTTATAGGAAGATGGTAATGTCAATGACCACTGTAGTTATTCAGAGGTAGAAAAGCAGATTCCTGGCAAACTTTGAGGAAGGTGGGGATTTCAGATCATAACATGTTATATTTAAGAAAGCAGCAGGATATACAGGTGTAAATATCTAAAAGGCCATTTGGAGATAGCCTTGGGACTCAGGGAAACAGTCATGGTTAAACACAGAAACAAAAATACAAAAACAAGCAAACAAAATGATTTGTTTGTTTTACAAACAAATGATGTTTTACATCATCTATGTACCATTGACGATTGAAACTATAAGAGTATATGAGGTCAAAAAGTTTAAAGGATTTGTCTCATATTTAAAAAGGAGAATACATAGGTCTAGACAGAATATGTAAAAAAATAAAAAATAAAAAGGAGAATAATGCAGACTATTTCTTCACTCATACACTTTTTCATTCATTCATCAATTTAAAAAAACTATTGAACACCTACTATTTGCTAAATAGAGATTTAAGCCCTGCCTTCACAAACATGATTGAGACACATTCTTCGTCCTCAAGAAGCTCATCTTTAAAAAAAAGGAAAAAAATGTTTATTAAAGATTATACTATTTGCTAAATAGAGATTTAAGCCCTGCCTTCACAAACATGATTGAGACACATTCTTCGTCCTCAAGAAGCTCATCTTTTTTTAAAAAAAAGGAAAAAAATGTTTATTAAAGTTTATTGCACACAAGAAAATATAAGTGTGTAAAAATGTACCAATCCTTATCCCAGATTTTTTTAATTGAAGTACAGTTGATTTATAATGTGTTAATTTCTGCTGTACAGCAAAGTGATTCAGTAAATACATATGTATACATTCTTTTTTTTAATATTCTTTTCCATTATGGTTTATCATAGGATACTGAATATGGTTCTCTGTGCTATGCAGTAGGACCTTGTAGTTTATCCAAGAAGTTCATCTTTTAAAGGTAGAATCACACTAGAGCACAAATAATTTTTATTCCATAACAGATAATAAGGCATTGAGGCTCTGCTCCTAAAGATTTCTTACAGCAAGGGAGCTCATCAAGAAAGGTTCATAGAGTTAAGCTGATGCTTGGGGAATTGAGGAATAATTAGGCAGATAAAGGGGTAAAAGGCATTCACAGAAGGTGGATTAATTCCTGCGTGCGCGCGCACACACACACACACACACACACACTCACATACCCACACAGGGACATAAAAGCCCATGAGGTGTCCATGAAACAACAAACCATGCAACATGGCTGGAGTCCAGGGCTGGTGAGGGAGAAAACTAGAGGCAGGGAAAGCGAAGATCATCAATGGCAGATTCTCAAGGAACTTGGTTGCTTTTTTTCTGTACCTGATGAGAAGCCATTAGAGAAAGGTGGATGCAGATAAATTAAATTCTATATTTTTAACCAAACAATTAACTTCACCAGAATTCACCATGGCAGCAAATAATCCATGTCATGAAAAAGATTAGCTGAAATGATTTTGACAACTAATGGAATATTTTGTGTCAAAGAAAAAAACCCTATGGGTCTGTGGCAGATTGCAAAAATGGCATCTCAGTGACTCCCATCAGAAAGTGAAGCCTATCCTCCACCCCTGGAATCTGGAATGCCCTTGTTACTTTTACATTGGCCATTAGAACGTGGATGAAACAGTTTCATGTGAATGCCAAACCGGTCCCTTTTGCATACTTCCACAGTCTCTAGGAAGTTTGCTACCACCATGTGAGCAAGTCCAGGCTGGCCTGCTGGAGGGTGAGACATGTGGAGCAGACATGAGCTGAAGCCACCTTAGACAATTAGCCTCCAGTTGACCTAGCCACTGACCTCAGTCACATGAAGGAGTCCAGCCAAGACCAGACTACCCAGCTACACCTAGCCCAAATTGCTGATGCATAGAATCATTGACAAAATAAAGGATGTTACTTTAAGCCACTAAATCTTAAAGTAATTTGTCACACAACAAAGAAAACTGAGACACAGTCAGCAAATGTAACACTTTCATAAAAAATTTCTTCATTTATTGGTCTTTCTATAACAAAGTTGAGCCACACCACTTGGTAGTTGATCCTTCATGTTCAGTTAGCTCTTCATATACACAATGTAATAAAAGTAATTAAGTTAGATTCTAGTCATTCGAAATGATATCATTCAAACAAGAACTGGGGCTTTTTTTATTTGGTCTAAGAAAAAGGTTTACTACAGCCAATGAATAATATAAATAGGACCTGAGAGGGAGAATTTATCCTACTTACTAAAATAAATTGTTTTCAAGTACTTAGAACTTTTATTAGCATAAAATAACAGAAAAACTAATGGACCAAGTCAAATCATTTTTAACTTCATGCCAGTTCATTAGCTTAGAATGTTACAATTTGTACAATAAAGCAGTAGAATTGCATTTGAAAAGAATATTCTGTTTTTCTTATTTTGTTGATTCAAGTGGATTTTCCTCTCATCTGGTGTTACATTAGTAAAATGTTTCTGATATTTGCCAATCAATAATTCTCCACTGATAGGTAGACATGTACATATTTCATACTTATGATAACCTATCTCTCTATATATCAAAAAATCTAAGTCTGTCTCCTTATTTGTGTCTTAGCCCCGTGCATTTTTTAGACTAAATACTCTAATGCTTGCCTCCCAACATCAAACCCATGATTTGAGTCCACATTTCTGTGACCATATTCTTTCATCTAACCTATTAAAAAGGAAAGTATTCTGGTCAAATTATGGACAGTAAAATCTAGATAAAGAGGAAAGTAAATATGGAAAGGAGATTTTTTTGAATACATGAAGTTTGAACATGACACTTTATAATATAAAGACTGAGTTTTATTGTTTTAAATCATTCATACCTTCTTATAGCATACACTCCATCAGCAATGTCTAAAAACTCCTATTTTGCTTCACCTTCTACTACACCACAAATCATCATTGTTAAAAGTATTGCCAGTTCCTTAAGTAAAGTCTGGTACTATATTATTTCTTTAATTTGCACTTATTTTATTATCAGTGAGGTTGAATATATTTTCATGTTTATTTAAATTTTTCTGGTCAATTTCCTAGTCACACCCTTTTTTTACATTAAAAAAAATAATTTATTGCTAAAAATGCTAACCATCGCTTGAACCTTTAATGATTTGAAATCTTTTTGCTGATGGAGGGACTTGCCTCAATTTTAATGGCTGCTGACAGAGCAGGGTGGTGGTTTCTGAAGGCTGGGGTGGATATGACAATTTTTAAAAGATTTTTATTGGATTATAGTTGATTTACAATGTTGTGTTAGTTTCAGGTGTACAGCAAAGTGAATTCCAAAAATCACATTAAAGCTGCTAAGCATCACTAATCATCAGAGAAATGCAAATCAAAATTACAACGAGGTATCACCTCACACCAGTCAGAATGTCTGTCATCAGAAAATCTACAAACAGGGCTTCCCTGGTGGCGCAGTGGTTGAGAGTCCGCCTGCCGATGCAGGGGACACGGGTTCGTGCCCCGGTCCGGGAGGATCCCACATGCCGCGGAGTGGCTGGGCCCGTGAGCCATGGCCGCTGAGCCTGCGCGTCCGGAGCCTGGGCTCCGCAACGGGAGAGGCCGCAACAGTGAGAGGCCCGTGTACCACAAAAAACAAACAAAAAAAAATCTACAAACAATAAATGCTAGAGAGAGTGGGAAGAAAAGGGAGCCCTCCTACACTGTTGGTGGGAATGTAAATTGGTACAACCATTGTGGAGAATAGTATGGAGGTTCCTTAAAAAACTAAATATAGAACTACCATATGACCCAGCAATCCCACTACTGGGCATATACCCTGAGAAAACCATAATTTAGAAAGATACATGCACCCCAATATTCATTGCAGCACTATTTATAATAGCTAAGACATGGAAACAACCTAAATGTCCATTGACAGAGGAGTGGATAAAGATGTGTTGCATATGTACAATGGAATATTACTCAGGCATAAAAAAGAATGAAATAATGCTATTTGCAGCAACATGGTTGGACCTAGAGATTGTGATACTGAGACCTAGTCACACCCTTTGATAATATCTCAAATAAGTAGGTATTACTTTGCTTCCAACCTCCCCACCTCCTCTCTCTCCTTTATCTTCTTATTCCTAACTTATATTTTCCTTTAAAAATGAGTTTTATAATACAAAGTAAAAACCATAACTCATAGAAGGTAGTAGTGGAGAGAAAATCTACACCAGGAAAAGAGAAATTTGGAAACTGTCTTGCCCCAACCTTTCCCTTCAGTAGACACTCATAGTTTTGCCAAGCCCCAAGAATGGATCACTCATCCCTCTTAAGGAACAGGCTCTGGGCCTAGTTGCTCCGCGGCATGTGGGATCTTCCCAGACCAGGGCTCGAACACATGTCCCCTGCGTTGGCAGGCAGACTCTCAACCACTGCACCACCAGGGAAGCCCTACACTCAAGTTTAAGGATTATTAGTATTGAGAACCATGTCCCACCTGCATAAAGAAATAAATAACATATTATTCCCAGGTTGTTCCAATTTGTCTCATCTCTCTTGGTATGCAACTCTTTCATGCTCACCATCACTATGTAACAGTTAATTTAAAGCTTCCTGGAGTGGGAGTACTCTAAAATTACCTTATAAAATAGAAATACTTACACTCCTGCTTAGAAGCACTAAGGGGCATATACCCTGAGAAAACCATAATTCAAAAAGTCATGGGGCTTCCCTGGTGGCGCAGTGGTTGAGAATCTGCCTGCTGATGCAGGGGACACGGGTTCGTGCCCTGGTCCAGGAGGATCCCACATGCCGCGGGGCGGCTGGGCCCGTGAGCCATGGCAGCTGAGCCTGCATGTCCGGAGCCTGTGCTCCGCAACGGGAGAGGCCACAACAGTGAGAGGCCCGCGTACCGAAGAAAAAAAAAAAAAAAAAAAAAAAAAGTCATGTACCACAATGTTCACTGCAGCTCTTTTCACAATAGCCAGGACATGGAAGCAACCTAAGTGTCCATCAACAGATGAATGGATAAAGGAGATGTGGCACATATATACAATGGAATATTACTCAGCCATAAAAAGAAATGAAATTGAGTTATTTGTAGTGAGGTGGATGGACCTAGAGACTGTCATACAGTGTGGAGTAAGTCAGAAAGATAAAAACAAATACCGTATGCTAACACATATAAAAAAAAATTGTTCTGATGAACCTAGGGGCAGGACAGGAATAAAGACACAGATGTAGAGAATGGACTTGAGGACATGGGGAGGGGGAAGGGTAAGCTGGGACGAAGTGAGAGAGTAGCATTGACATATATACACTATCAAATGTAAAATAGATAGCTAGTGGGAAGCAGCTGCATAGCACAGGGAGACCAGCTCAGTGCTGTGTGACCACCTAGAGGGGTGGGATAAGGAGGGTAGGAGGGAGACGCACGAGGGAGTGGATGGGGATATATGTATACGTATAGCTGATTCACTTTGTTATACAGCAGAAACTAACACAACAATGTAAAGCAATTATACTCCAATAAAAATGTTAAAAAATTAAACAAATAAGGAGAAATAAAAATTCCACAATAATAGTTGGAGGTTTTAATACCCGCCTTAGTAATTGATAGGACAAGTTAACAAGAAAAAAATTAGAAAATGAAAAAGGAAGTCAGAGAATGAGAGGAAACATTTGCAATATGTGTGTCCCACAAAATCTTGTATCCAGAATATATAAAGAACTCTTCCAAATCTCAAGACCAGCAGTCCAGTGAAAAGTAAGCAAATGACTTGAACAGACATTTCAAATAAGTTATACAAGGACCAAAAAGTACATGAAAATGGTGGTGACACAATTGTATCCATTTTTTCAAAGCTCACACTTAAAATGCATATTTCAGACCTGTGCATGTCACTGTATATAAATGTTACCTTAATAAAAAGAGTACAGGAGGATCAGGAAGAGAAGGGTCTATGTTTGAACCCCGCTCAACCACTTGATCTTGGTGGCCTTGGGCAAGTTACTTAACCTCTCAGAGCCCCAGTTTCTTTATCTGTAAAATGGGGATGAGAATGAACTCTTCACTGGGCTGCTGTGAAGATTCCATACAACCACACAAGGCATGGAGCACTTAGCGTGTATGAGGCACTCTATTAAATAGCTTAAGGCTCGCTCTTTATTCCCCACCCTCCTTCTTCCTCTTGCCTCCCAGCTCCTCAAACTTCTCTCTCCATGGATTCCTTCAGGACAAGCAAGAAAGTAGGGGGGGAATGTCCTAACTTGCGCAGCGGGGGTCCATGTGGCTGGGAGAGGAAACCCTGCTGCCATCACTTCCTCCCTGGGGCTGTTAGGAGGAGACGGAAAAGGAACTGTTTCTATGAGCCAGTGCTCCTGTGTAACCATCTCCCCTAAAAGCAGATGCAGAGCTAACATCTAACCCCAAGTACCAGACAGACCATGCTACGTGTACATTTTGATATAGTAAAAGCTGGCTTATTAGGCATGCTAGCAACTAAAAGTGAACTGAACAGCCTAAGGACAACCTTGAGGGATTCAACCAAATAAAAATGAAATCCTGTGATGTTTTAATATTAAATATAAATATTCAGTATCAGAATGCCCTAAAAGTTGGTAATCCTCATGTGTACATAAGTATATTGTGTCTCTATCTATCTATCTATCATCTATCTACCATCTATCTATTATCCATCATCTATGTTACAGTTGCACATCACTGCATTGTATGGGAAGACTATAATTTATAACTAGGATCCGACTAGTAGACATTTAGATTGTTTCTCATCTTTTCCAAATACAGGTAATTCTCCAATTAATGGCCTTATTTATGAATCATATTTTAGGAGTGCAAGTATATCAGAGCAATAAAACCCCAGAAACCAAATAGATGAGTCAATTTCTATTTGTCTTTGTTATTTTGGTAGGTATTAGCAAATTGCCATCCATAAACATTGTACCAATTTATACTCCTACCAGAAATATTTGAGAGAGCCTGTGCCCCAGAGCCTGACCCTGGAGTATATCAAATTTTTCAATTTTTGTTCTTTGGATTAATGGAAAATAGACATTCAACAAGCTTTTATGATGAATGAGACTGAGACTCTTTTCATATGGTAAAGAGCTATTTGACCTTATTTTTGTGAACTGTTTATACGATTTGTTCTTTTCTCTGTCAAGTTACTGGGAAGTTTGGTGTTCAAAAATGTTAACAATTTGGCACAATCACCCACCAATAGTAAAGGATGCCAGACCAATTAGAATGGATGCCAGTTGTAAACACCTGGAATGCCTGTGGCACCATGTTCCAGTGGAAGATTAACCCTGATTGATGGTGTATTTCTAGGCGCTTTAAGTATACAGGAAGATTTGAAACTAACTTTCTCCAAACTTGTCATTTATCTTCTGCATTTGCTTATGCTATTTTTTGGAGAGGATTCCAAATGTTTTTAATCTTAGACCATTATGCCATCCACATTTTCAATTAGAAAGAGTTTTCCACTCCAAGAGTTTGAGCAAATTCTTTTATTTTTTGAGTACATATGATTTCAAATTTTCACACTTAAACTTTTGAAAGAGTTGGATGTTATCCTAGTATTCATTATGAGATATAAATATAAATCTATCCTGATTTTTTCCAGATCTTAATTGTCTAACTCTATTGATTAGCTCATCTTTTTTTTCCACTGACTTGAAAGCAACATTTCCCATATTCTAAATTCCCATATGAATTTAGACTTATTTCTATACTTTCTAATTAATTTCATTAATCTGTATAAATGTTTACTACTAGTACCACACTGGTTTGATTAGTAAATCCTTGTAATACACTTTAAAACTTTTACGTCTTCTCTACCCTCATTGCTCTTCTTTTTCAAAGTTTTCCTGTTTATTCTTATTTCCCCACATTAGATTTAGAGTTGGTTTGTATAATTCCTCTTTCCTTCAAAAAAGATGTTGATGTCACTCTCATACACTACTGGTGGGAACAAAAAATATGGAAGTGAAGTTGATAGTATCTAGTAAAATTTGCCCTTTGAACAAGCAATCCTAATTCTAAGTGTCTGTCCCAGAGATTCATTAGAAATGCACAAGAGAATTCATGGAAGCACTATTTGTTATAGCAAAACAAAAAACAAAAAAACCCAACAATAACAACAAAATTTTTAAAAATTGGGGAATCCTAAATTATTGTCAATAGGAAGCTAGTTGAATAAAATATGTATACTCATACAATGAAGTAACATGCAGCTGTAAAAATGATTAAGGATCATCTCTATGGTGTGATCTGAGTAAACTGGTATTTAATGTTTTTTTTTTTAACTTACTTTTTTCCTCTGAGTTTTTAACCTCTTGTGATTTCTTTATGGTGAATTTTCTGTTTCTCTTTCAATAGGTAAGATAGCGATTTATCAATTTTTTTTCCAATAAACCAGCTTTGGTATTTATTAATTCTATTTTTTTTCTGATTTCTAACACACTTTGTTGTTCTTTTCATAAACTTTAGATTCAGATGCTTGATTATTTGTTTTCAATTTTTTCTTTTGGTTATGCAAATATTTACACCTGTGAATTTTCTTCTGTGCTTTCCTATAGTGAATCTCATAAATTATTATATGTAATGTTCTCATTATTATTATTTTCTAGAAATTCTGCAATTCCAGTTTGCACTCTACATTGATTTCAGAGATGTTTGAAGTCATTGCTTTGTTGGTTTGTATGTTTGTTTTAATTTCCAAGTGGAAGTATCTTTAGTTTTCTGGTTTTGTTATTATTTTCTATTTTTATCACATTTCAATCAGAAAAATATTCTTTACTACTTACGTTTTTTGGAAAGTATTGAGGTTGCTTTGTGACCTCTTATATGATCAATATCATGAATGTAGCAAGGACACCTAAAAAGAGTGGGTATTCTCTATTTTCAGGGTTCAAAGTTTGATATATACCAATCAATCAGATGCACTTTTAAAATTATGTTATTTAGGTCATCTATAATCTTAATTTTGTCCAATTTGAACTATCATAGACTGAGAGAGGTATTAAATTAATATTAAATTAAATTCATCTACTTCTTGTAAGTGGATATTTTTCTCCTTTTATCCCCTGTACTTTTTATAGTGACTCTTATTTGAGGCCTAGCTATACATGTTTATCTCCATTATAAACTCTTCAGATTGGCATTACAAAGGGGCCTTCTCTTTTTCCTTGAATAATTGTTGACCTAAATTGCATTTTGTTTAATTTCTTTTTTTTTTTTTTTTGTGCTGTACGCGGGCCTCTCACTGCTGCGGCCCCTCCCGTTGCGGAGCACAGGCTCCAGACGCACAGGCTCAGCGGCCATGGCTCACGGGCCTAGCCGCTCTGCGGCATGTGGGATCCTCCCGGACCGGGGCATGAACCCGGTGGACTCCCAACCACTGCACCACCAGGGAAGCCCTGTTTAATTTCTTAAAAGTCAAAATCCCTACATTATTTTTGTTTGCATTGCATGAGAATACATTTGCCCATTTTTTTCCAAAATTTTCTGACTTATTTTACTCACTGACTTTGGTTTCATTCTGGAATTAGGTTTTCTTTCATTTGTTCCTATATGAAAATCTATTTCTATTAGTCAGTGGATTATTTATGGACATGCAGATGTCCATAAACATTGCCATGACAGAAATATCTATCTGCTGCACCACTTGGATGAGTGCCTTTAGAGAATCTGCCTTTTAGGTTTGCAATATTACCTTTCACCTCTCTTTCCTGAGCATCTCTGCCCCACTCTCTACATAGTTCTTCCTCAGAGATAACATCACATTCAGTAATCAGCTGGATAGGAATACTTCTAAAATCTATGTAATGTGTACATCAATCAGGTAATGAAGTAGAGTTGTGTGTGGCTTATAAAACCATATTTGGTGCCACATGGTCCCTTTACCTTTCTAATCCTGGCCTCAAGGCTACAGTCTAAGATTTCTACTTACCTTGGATATAGATTGAACCTCCTGCTTTCCAATACAGCCAAAATAAAATTCAAAAACTTCTGCCAAGTCACAATTCTCTAATACAAACCCTACCTTATTCTCAGAAAAGAATCCAGCAAATTGACAGACCACTGTCCCTTTACTTATTTCATTCCCTTTGCCCAGAATGCTATCTTCTTGTTAGGAAGCTTACTCTTCATGTAAGATGCATCTTCAGTTTGAAACTTCTTCTTGCTCTCCCTCCAGTCAAGTATGTTCTCATTCGCCAGAACAAAATTCGTCTAGGACATACCACTGATTTTTGCACTTAGAAAATTCCTCCCTGTGTTGTGAATCACTTCCACATGTGAACATATATTTTTCCATATTTTTTCTCAGGAAAATGGAATTTTCTTAAATTCCTGCAGATGCAGAGCTGCCAGCACTATTTAAAGAGAGTAGACCTCATTAAAACTTTTTTTTATGGTTTTTAGCACCTTAGTGTAAATTGCCTTTTCAGTTAACTGGTTTTAGTGCAGAAAGGAAATGAAAAGCAAGAGTTGGAGGAAGAGTAATTTTGAAATAAACCTTAATGGAGAGAGTTAGTGGTGAACAGAAATCTCACGGTACCTGGTACAGGGAGGAGGCAGAATGGGAAACAGAGGACCAAATAAAGAATCGTAGAAGAGGGAAGACAACAACACCATTTAATTCATGTTTTTACTGAGGCAATCCCCTTCTCTAAGTTCAAAACTGTAAGCGCTAACACACTTGATAAACCTGTGCACTAGGTATTTTTCCTAACATCTCATTATAAAAATCTTCAAATAGGCAGCAAAGTTGAAAGAATTTTAATATAAAAACCAGTATATTCATTTCCTAGATTGTGCCATTAACATTTTACTTATGTTTTGTCAACCACGTATCTGCTCATCTATCCATCCAACAATCTCTCCCAGTTTTTGGTGTATTTTAAAGTAAATTGCAGAATTTCTATGCTCCTGCTTAAGCACTTCAGAATGCATATTATAAACAAGAATTCAACTTTTTAATATTCTCTTTCCTTTAAATGTAAAATGTATTGTGTAATATACCATTATCTGATAGCTAAACCAGGACAGCTCCATGCTTATCTCCAGAGATGCCTAGATGTCTGGTACCAAGAGAGAAACAAGTGAGCTAACCAAAGATTTATAATGTGTTCTTTAAATCTCAAACTTTAAGCTTTACACCCAGGACCAGCTTGTTTAAAGATCACTCACACTTGGGGTAATGGGTTAACCACCCTGGCTTGGCAATGTGACTAGAGACGCATAAAAGATTCTACTGGAAATTTTTCCTCATGGTCTCCTGAAACTAAGATTCCTCACTCACATATCAGTGGTTTATAATCCACAGATCAAGTGCACTGTATGAGAAAAAAAAGACCCCTGGGGAGCTGAGTCTAGGAGTACCTCTGGCCCCCATGCTTGCCTATACTTGGAACATGCTACCATTTTCTATGCCTTGGTTATAGCCTTATGTGAGTATGCTCTGTGAAGTACTGTAACTCCTTTCCTTCATCTAATCCTGTGAAATTGTAGCATTTATATACAATGCAATATATAAAAAATTTAAGTGATATTTACCAAGTTTTGAAAGAAGAAATACATCTGTATAACCCTAACTCCTATCAAGACATAAAATATTCTTCTTAACCCCAGAGTGTTCCTTCACGCCCCTTCTGAGTCAATCCCTAGCCCATGCTTAGAGGTACCTGTTGTTCTGTTTGTTTGCTTTTTCCCCACTATAGATTAGATCTGGCTGTTGCAAGACTTCATATATGTGAAGCCATACAATATATACTTTTATGTTTGGCTTCTTTACTCAGCATAATTTTGGGATTCATTCTTATTGTATGTATTAGTACATTGTTTCTTTTTACTGCTGAGTTAATATTCTATTGTATTAATATACCACAGCCTATTTATTCTCCTATTGAAGTACACAAAGGATTTTTCCAGCTTGGAGCAATTAAACCTAGAGTGGTATGAGTATAGTAATTGCAAGCCTTTTTTTTTTTTTTTTTTTTTTTTTTCCTCTGATGTGGGCCTCTCACTGTTGTGGCCTCTCCCATTGTGGAGCGCAGGCT
>NC_041223.1:22890245-22908363 GCF_002837175.3 Physeter macrocephalus | reverse complement strand
CCGGGGCAGGAACCCGTGTCCCCTGCATCGGCAGGTGGATTCTCAACCAGTGCACCACCAGGGAAGCCCGCAAAAGTCTTTTTATTTTCCTAACTTCTGAGTAAATACAAAAGATGGAAACTGCTGGGTCACAGGATAAGTGCACGTTTAGTTTTGTAAGAAATTACCAATACGTTCCCAAAGTGGCTGCTGCATTTTACAATATATTCCTATCAGTAACATATGGATGTTTTAGTTAACTCCACATCCTTGTCAACATTTGATGTGTCTTTTTAATTTTAGCCACTTAAGTAGATGTATAGCGGTGTCTTATTATGTTTTTAATTTTTATTTCCTGATGACATGATATTGAGCAGTTTTACATATGCTTAAAGAACATTTGAATGTTTTCTTTTGTGAAGTGTCTGTTAAAATATTTTGCCCATTTTTTAAATTGGATTATTTGTCTTTTCATTAGTGAGTTGTGGGCATTCATTGTATATTCTGGGTACCAGTCCCTTCACAGTTATATGTTTTGCAAATATTATCACTGAGGCTGTGGTTTGCCTAGTCATTTCACTTATTAATGATGTCTTTTGATGAACAGAGGTGATCAGTTTTTTAAAAGTCTAGTTTATTCAATCCAATCTTCAGAATCAAGAAAAATAATAAATCGTTGTTTTAAACCATTATAGTTTTGGTGGCAGTTTGATATCAATAATAGATAATACTAGCTCATGTCCACAGGTTAAAAGTGAAAAAAGAGTTTTAAGGAAAAGAGCCCTGAACTCTGTCTCAGGGACGCCCTAAACATGTTCTGGACAGTTATAAAACTAACCATTTTTACTAGAATAAATGTGGATTATGACTTTCTGATATATTCCCCTATCCATGCATGAATACTGAAGAAACAATATCCTCCATGCATTATGCAAAGACTGACACAGAAACGCCTAAAACCTCTCGAGAATGGAACTCCACTTTATAATTTTGATTAGTACTTTTTTTTCAGTGCTGGCTCTTGGTAATTTGCTTGACAGAGTGAACAACACCTCTTCAATGTGAAAAATCAGTTGACTAAAATTACGTGAATGACAGAAAAATTGAGACTAGAGTTCTATAATTATAGTTGTCCTGGCTATAATGTAAAACAATCAATTAAAAAGATTGTAAGAGTATCTTTTCTCATTCACACCAGGGGATAATACTTAATGATATGATAGACTCTTACTGAAGGTATTAACTAATGTCAATGAGGGCTGTGATTTCTTTTTCCTGAGAAGACAATTACAAACTATAATGCTGTGTTTGACTCACTTATATTTTAATACAGAGAGATGAACATAATGAAAAACACTTTGTGTATAATTTATATTATTTTTTCAGAGCTCTGTGTCTTTTATTTTTTTTGAATTTTTGAATTTTATTTAATTTATTTTTTTATACAGCAGGTTCTCATTAGTTATCCATTTTGTACATATCAGTGTACACATGTCAATCCCAATCTCCCAGTTCATCCCACCACCACCACCCCCCCCCTCTCACACTTCCCCCTCTCCCCCATTTTGTACATATCAGTGTACACATGTCAATCCCAATCTCCCAGTTCATCCCACCACCACCACCACCCCCCTGAAACTTTCCCCCCTGGTGTCCATACGTCTGTTCTCTACATCTGTGCCTCTATTTCTGCCCTGCAAACCAGTTCATCTGTACCATTTTTCTAAGTTCCACATATATGCATTAATATACGATATTTGTTTTTCTCTTTCTGACTTACTTCACTCCGTATGACAGTCTCTAGGTCTGTCCACGTCTCTACAAATGACAGCTCCGTGTCTTTTAGAAAACAGAAATAAAACATCTTAGCAGAATGGCAATCTAAATTTTTGAGGAGAGAAGGAAAAGGTTTAATATTTTTCTCTCAAATTCAAAAATCACAAAAGTGTACAGTCTAAGTATGAAATGATTATATTATTATGGGGATAAGTTTTTAAAGCATATTCTTGTATTCAAGCTACATTGGGTCCTTTAAGGCTTGTTTTTTATCCTGAAAAGGTATGCTAGGATCCACATCCATTCATTCATTCCACAAATATTTATTAGTTATTGACTACTATATTGCCAGGTATTGTTGAAAACTCTAAAACTTCCCTACTCGGATGGAGGGACCATACAACATAAGGATACTTAAGCCTCAAAAGTGGATGAAGTCACTTTCTAAATATGTGTGGAAAGAGAAGAAAGAGTTGAGGAAGACAGAGAAAGAATTATTTAAGAAACTAAGAAGCAAAGCCAGAGAGGTTATAGGTAAACCAGAAAAATGTGATGTCCCACAAAGCAAGTGAAGAAAGTGTGTCAGGAAGGAAAGGGAGTAGTTAACTGTGTCAAATGCTGCTGATAGTTTAAGGAAGATGAGGACTGAGAAATGACCACTGGATGTGGCAATGTGAAAGTCACTGGTGACAGGAACAACTTTGATGGCATGGTGCGGTGAATGCACAGAGGATAGGATTGGAGTCAGCAAAGACAGAAAATTCTTTCTTGGACTTTGTTGTAAAAGGAAACTGACCAACAGCAATGGCATCTGTACAGAAAAAATGGGTCAAGAGAGGGAATTTTTATGTGAAAAATTACAGCATGTTTGTAAGCAGATGGGAATGACACAATGGAAAGAAAGAATAATTGACGATGTATCTAAGAAGAACCCAATAATAGAAAACATCCTGAACCATTTCTCTAAACACACCCACATTTGCTTCCTGTGTCCTATCTTCAGAGCTAATCCTTGCTTTTCATTCTGCTTCACCCTTTGGGAAACCACTTCTGAGGCCTGGTTAGTTACTTCTAGCTCCCAATCTCTGGCTTTATAACTCAGTCCTGCTCTCTTGCCTCAGTAAAGCATGCCCCCATCCATCATTAAACAATTCTACAATATTTTCTCTTTACTTTCTGAGTGTGTTCTACCCCTATTTGTGAGTCCAAATAGTCTCAAGTAGGATATTTAATAAGAGATATTTAATTTAACTATGGACACACACTTTGGCATTATTTATAGGAAAACACTGAGTTATATTCCCCCTAAATTTGAGCCAAGAAAAGAACATTTATTTCTTTGTTAGAAAATTCTGAAATACAGTGGGCCATCTTTGGGAATACACACTAGATTGCCCACTTTTCCTAGACACAGTTTCTCCAATAAGAAGTAATCATCCCAACAAATGAACTTATTTGCAAAACAGAAACAGACTTACAGATATCGAAAACAAACTTATGGTTACCAAAGGGGAAACATGGGGTGGGGGGAGGGCTAAATCATAAGCTTGGGATGAACACACACACACAACTATATATAAGATAAATAACCAAGGACCTATGGTACAGCACAGGGAACTCCACTCAATATTCTGTGATAAGCTATATGAGAAAAGAATCTAAAAAAGAATGAATACATGTATATGTATAACTGAATCACTTTGCTGTACACCTGAAACTAACACAACATTGTAAATCAACTATACTCGAGGAGGGATGATCTCTCCATATTATCACCACTCCACCCTTTATTTTCTAACTTATTTTTCTCTTTTTAAAAACAAACGAAAAAAAACTAAAAACTCTTCTGAATGCAAAAGGAATAGTCCTTCACTGTGAAAAAGAGATACTAGAGAAATGTAGAAGGAAATAAAGAAAAAATTACTCAAATTTTTACCACTCAACATTTTGGATTCATTTCTCTATCACTTCTTGGCCTTTTGGCTAAGATCATGTGTGGATTCATTTCTCTATTACTATGCAAACTGTTTAGCAAACAAGAACTCACACATAATATTTGCACTTAAAATGATGCAATCACTATTTTTTCCCCTTTTCTCTTAGCTTTGATGTTTTCCTTTCTTTTTTAATTTTTATTTTATATTGGAGTACAGTTGATTTACAATGTTGTGTTAGTTTCAGGTGTACAGCGAATTGATTTAGTTATACATATACATTTATCTATTCTTTTTGAGATTTTTTTCTCATATAGGTTATTACAGAGTACTGAGTAGAGTTCACTGTGCTGTACAGTAGGTCCTTGTTGACTATCTATTTTATATTTAGTAGTGTGTATATGTTAATCCCAACCTGCTAATTTTTCTGCTCTTAAGGTGTATATTCACAAGTTTAAAAGAATTTCTGAGTCAAAGTCTGTGTGAACATAGACTCTTGACAGTTTCTAAAATACTTGTTTTGCAGTTTGTACCTCCACTAGTGCTAATAGTTGTAGGGTAATTGTTAATGTTCCATATCTTTTGTAATTTGCAGAAAATAACACGTAATACTTATGATTTACCTACTGGTTACTAGTAAGAGTAATCTCTTTCAAATATTAATTAATCATTTGCCTTACTATTTTGTGAATAGTTCCTGTGTCTCATCCAGTTATCTGCATCTTACTTTAGGGTATTTTCCCCTCTATCAAGTGGTTTAATGTCTTTATAAATTAATAAAGCTAACAATCTGTCACATTTTATTTCAAATACATTTTCATATTTTTTTTCATCTAACTCAGTTTTTTGCTTGTTTGTTTTCTGGTTTTTACTTTTGACTTGAGGACACTGACATACAGTAAGATGCATTGGTCATTTGTAGGTGTTTGATTTTCTTCAGATTCATAAAGCTTGTCTTCATTCACAAATTTGATAAACATTCACCTATACTTCCTGTTTTTTTAAATTTTCATTTTCCATTTAGCTCTTTCATCCTTTTATAATTTATTTTGATGAGCTAGGATAACATAAAATCAAAATGGATTTTTTAAACTAGTTCATCAATACTCTCAGGAGTGCATTTTGAACGATCCATCTCTTTCACCTGAATCATCAGGATTCATTTGTCATGTGTTACATTCATTACAGGCACTGGTTCCGTGATAGCTATTCTATTCTATTGATCTGCCAGTCTATTTTTCACCCACTAATTACTATAGTTTAATCATTTAAATTACACATTTAATTATTCTAGTCTTATAGAAAGTTTATTATCTGGTAGGACTGGTCCCTACATATTATTCTTTGCTTGCAAAAGTTTCAAGACATTTCATATCTGCTTGTTCTTTAAGATAAGAATGATGTCCCCATTTTTGTTGCAGTCTTGTAGTGACTAGGAGCACTGACTCCAAATCTGGTCTGTATAGGTTAAAAACCCTACCTCCATCACATCTAGCTCCATAACCTTGGGAGTTATGCCACAGTTTTACATCTGCAGCATGGGTATAATAGTAGAACCTCCCTCTCAGAGCTGTTGTGATGATAGAGTGAATGATTAAATTTATGTAAGGCACTTAGAATAGTACCTAGCAACATAATACAGAATATTATATAGAAATGTCTACCTATTATTATTTGGCAACAAGCACTTTGCTAAGCTTTACATGCCTTCTATCATTGAATCCTTGCTTGGACCTGTCTCTCGGGATTCTCTCCTTCTGTCTTAACGATCTTGTGAAAACTGATCAAGTTAGAATAATTTCATGCTTAGGGGAAAAAAACTAAGACATTTTTCCATTTCTATTTATTTTCAGTGGTATTGTCTCACCTCAAGGTTACTGATTCTCTTGACTTTCCAATCAACAGGATGGAAAGAAAATAGATAAATGCTAGTGTGAATATGTACATTTAAAATCATTCCCAATTCATTTTTATTAACACACTGCATTATCATATGTTTTTTGTTATGATTTTATCCAGTCTATAAGATAGAATTTAAATGACTCTTTATAGCTTATAGCTTGTCCTATATAGATATGTCTATATATAAATATATGCCTATATATACATGATATGATCTTAGTTTGTCGTTTATGATGCAGGCCCAGATGTATTACATAAAGCAGGGGAGAGAGAGAGAGAGAGAGAGAGAGAGAACAGGTTTGCCAAGAGAACAACACTGAAGATTCTAGAGATTCTCACTTGATAGGTTTGCACATTTCATAAGCCCCTCCCCAAACCCCCTTCCCATGACAGAATACAGATGGTTCCAAGGAGCACTTTGAGAAAAATTTCCCAAAGAAAAATTTCACACAAGTGGAAGCATCTGGTAGTCTAACATTGGCTATAATTGTGGCTGGTTCCTTATGAAAAAAAGAAGACCAACTTCTCAGATTAAGAGAGGCGTTATCCGATTGCAGTGTGGAATATAATGAGTGAAGAATGGAAAGAAGATATAGACACATTTAGATATGCTGGTGTTGTAACAACGGCTGCTTCAAATCAACAGCTGCATCATCCAGCAGTGACCCCTCTAGGGTCTAGAGGTCACTCTTCTTTCCCTGAGATGCAGAATCCCTGCTGCAGGGGCCAGGTCCCTTTCCTCAATGTCACTTCTCTAGTTTTCACTTCCTTACAAAAAGAAAAAAAATCTGAGACAGTTGCCTAGTAGGAAAAATTCATACAGAGTCTCAGAACATTCCCTGTTTGAATCATGTCTTTCCATAACTGTCTTTCTTTAATGACTTCAAAATTTGGGATGTAGTTTCTGTGTGTCCACATTTCATGGCTGAATCCTCATTTAAGTATGGTCAGTTTAAGAGGAAGTAGGAGGAGAAATCATTAAATTTTCCATACTTAAAGATACATATGTGACATAAGAATGTCTTTCAAAGTGCCTCGAATACCTGTCTAGGATCATACATTCAATGACTCTACACTAATTGAGATTTTAACTCTATAAGTATCATCACTATGTTATGTAGCATGAATTAAACTGCCCGCTTTTCCAGTTGGCCAGCAGAGATGTCTTCTCTTGCATCTAGTACCTCCCTCTCTCCAATCACTTCTCTTACCATCAGCACTTTATTGTAATGAATACCACATGTCAGTGAGATCCATGGTATTTTGAGAACCATTCTAGAGATTTATGTTTCAGAAAGTTCAGAAAAAGTACAAAATTTGAGTAAGAACTAGAAGAGAAATGGGCTCCCAGAGAAGTATTCATCATGTTTAACTTGCAACAAATTAATATCCTCACAGTCTAATGTGCTTCAAGTGTACAATAAACTTTTCTAGACAGAAAATTATGCTGAGGTTTTTTGTCCAAAAATTGATGATCATTTATTGAGCTTCTCTTACTGGTGTAATATTTGCTTAGAATTTTACAGACCTTTCATTGGGTTCTGTTAGAAATAGTCGACTTTAAATGAGGCTTAAGAATGGTAGTTTTTAATACAGTCGGTTATCTGGGCAGCAATAAAATAGTCAGGTAATAACATCCATCATCCTCAACTCACTGAAGGCAGGTGGTTTTAGTGAATGAGTTGTACACTTCACTGACCAATTTGCTTCACTTAGGGAACAGCCCTGGTAGTGACATAAAGTCTATGGAGCAAAATTTCAAAGAAATACAGAACAGGCAAAAAGAGTCACATGAAAGACAGTGAACCGAAATCTAAGAATGAAAAAGTGGGATTCAGTGAACATTGAAAATCTGAGGTATGAAAATAATTGGCTCCTAATAAGAATGAAATAGAAACAGACTCTTTTTCTTAAGCCATTTTAAAGACATTTTTGTGATATTAACTATACCTGAGAATAATTTCCACCATGTCAAGTAAACAATTAGCAACAACTGGCAACATTTAAGATGACGGGAGTACCATTTAGGGAGCTTAATTTAACATTTTAATATCCTGAAAACTGTTCTGATAAGGAGGAACCTTCTCTCTGAAACTTGCCATAGCCTAGTCATTCATATATACAATCATCTTTTACTCTCAGTAACTGTGGCTTTCCTCACCCCCATCCGCATCTCACAGACTGGTTTAATGCCAACACATACCATGAGACTAGAAGACCACCATCCTAGAACTTCAGGGCAACTTTGGAGCTGAAAGAGAAAACAGTTAGCCCAGGAGCACCACTTCGTGACAAGGTCAACTTCCAGCTGAGTAAGGATAACCCCAGATGTGGGGTCAGAAGGCCCAGTTTCAAGTTCTTTGTTCTCTAGGTATGCAATCCTGAGCAAATCACACCACCCTCTAAGCCTCAGTTTTCTCACCGTGGAGCAGTGATAGTTACACCTCACTCATAGGATTAAGTGTGGCCCTGCACGTGAAATGGTCTTGTTCAGCTTTACATGTAGAAAGCACTTGGAATTGTAGCTGAACCTGCTTCCGAATGTTGAGATGATTCCACAGCCCCTTATTTAACTTCTACTCTCAAACTTAACAGTTCCTGTCCACACCAAAATGGAAGGCGTGTCCTCTCCAGGGCACACGTGGAGTACATACATGGAGTGCATACACAGTGTCAGTAATTGTCCTGTCTATTACACATCAGGGGTCTGCATTGCCCTGTACCTATTTCATGTGCAGTCCACTTAGTGGCAGGAGAAGCAATTTAATAAATATTCCTGACTTGTATAAAAATAATAACAAATGCGATGTGCCAGGCACTATTCTAAGGGAATTACCAGTATTAATTTATTTAACCCCAACAATAAGGTAAAAAAAATGTTAATTTATTTTTGTGTGCCTGAAAAGCATAGGCAACAAAGAGACTAGAATCCCTTGTGTCTTAGAAATATTTCTAAATAATGAGAAGCCTGATTTTGTGCAGCCGTTCTTTGCATCCCCTAAGGTCCAGTTTGTTTTGAGGGAATCAAAACAGGGAATCACTCCAAATCCAGGATGTAGGATTCCATAGAAATTGTCCAGGTGACTGGCTGTTTAAGAGAGGTGCACAACAGCTAGAACTATAAGCTTTTGCAGCTAAAGAAGAGGAAAGGTCAGCCTAATTCAATCACAATACCATTAATCAAAACAACTTTTCTGTAAATCACTGAGGATTATAATATATAAAGAGAAAGTTTCTTCCTTTCACTTTTTACTTTTTCTTGATTTTTTTTGTGTGCTCCAAATCAAGAACTTTTGTTTTTACATTGATGGCTGGTATAGTCTTCTCCTGGATTCTATCAGATGGTTGGAAGTATTGCAAAGATCTCATTTTAAGATGTCAGAGAAAAAGACAGAATAAAGACAGGCTCCTGTTGAGAGCATTCAAGGGCATTTGGTGACATTTTCACCTTTCAAATAGTAGCGCTTCTTATTGTGCTTTTTCTTTTCTACCAAACTGTCAGTTATATAAGTGTTTGCTGGGATTCAACACTTTTTGCTTTAAAGTTTGAATTTTTTAAATTATTGAATCATCTTCCAGCAATAAGCAGCATTTATTATATTTGTACATTTTGAGGCAATGAAACAAGTACTTCAAAACAGACATAAGACATTCAAAAGCATTCACCAGAATGTACAATGATTTTAAAAATCAAATTTTGAAAGGCTTGTACATATTACATTTTCCAATATGATAAGGAGACAGTGCTTCCTTCTCTGTTATAATACTTCTTGTTTCTTCATATCAAATTCTGTTTTTTACAGTACACTATTTTTTTTACAGTACACTATGGCTAACTATAGTAATCATTCTGTAAGTTATATCCCCAGAACTTATTTATAACTTGAAGTTTTACCTTTAGACCACCTTCAGCCATTTCTTCCACTCCCCGCTCCAAATTCTTCAGTATGTGATTTTTCTATTTTTAAACGTATGAATCTCAGCTAATGTTTTCCTTTTCTTGTCATACCTTAATACAATACCCAAAACTATGTTACTATGTTGCCAGTGCCTACATTTCCACATAAATTGGATTCTCAATCATTTTACAATTATTTTTTAAAAGGAAAATTGTGTTCTTGAATCTCTACGTTGAGGGGTAGTGATGTTCTGATAATTGCTTGACACCTGTTCTCCTGGGGATGTGTTGCGGGGAAGCCCTAGTTTATGTTGCTTGCCAATTTACATGGGGTAAATACTCCCACTGTAGCTCATTTCGAGCTACCAAGGTAAAGTCACAGAATACGGAAGAGATATGTAGTAACATTTATTTTGTAGCATTTCCAACATAGAGATACAAAGCCAAATTCTGGAACTAAGTTGTGTGCACAATTTGGCAGTATATTAAATTGCAAGAACAGCTGTATGTTTCCATCAGACAAGCAAAATAGAGGCAAGAATCTATTTGTGACACCAGACCACAGTCTAGATGAGCCCATGGGTGACCATGGCATAGTGGCATGGGTCTCAAGAGATGTGGAGGAGAGGTGTGGAAAGACAGGCAGAGTCACAATGGGTATAGCAGGGGTCAACAATCAGTTAACAGGCTCTTAACAGAAATCCAGCTGTGGTTCAGGGCCTTGGGTCATGCTAGCCCATAAGGTCTATGACATTTAAGAAAGGATTATACATCCCAGGTGAAGCAAAAGGAGGGTTTTAGAGTATGGGAATCACACAGGGTATAATAGTATTCAACTTATTTGCACTAGCCCCTCTCCATTATCCTGCAGATCATCTCTTCCTCATGAACGGTCACTGCCCATGGGTATATAATTATTTACTCCCAGGATAGAGAATAAAGGAGCTTTCTTAAAATGCAGTTTTTTTAATGTATTGTTTATGCTCACTAGTTAGATTCCATGCAAAATTAAAATGCAGTCAAACAGGTCCCATCAAATCCTAAATATGAGGAGAGAGGCTGAGTGCCCTACTGTTAAATGTGCTAATTGGAGTAGTCAAAAATGATCACTGTATCTGGTAGCTCATATAGTAAATCAGTTCAAGGCAAAAGCAGCTGCAAAGTGTCTGCATTAGTAACACCTTGAAGAGGAGGAGAAAGCAAGACCATTTTGTTTTCTAAATCTAGCACTGTTTTAGACCATTTCTGCTTTTAAATCCTTTATAGTCAACGAAAAAGCATGAAAAGTATCCTGATCTATTCCTTGTACTGAAATAAATCCTTTCAGTTTCCTCCTTGTATGTTTATTTTACTTACAACAATACAAATTACGTTAATTTGTTTTAAAGCAATAGATTTCAAAAGCCAACTTCACCATATTTCTGTTTAAAAAAAAAGAAAAGGAGCAAAAGAATTTTAAAGGCTCAAGAGTTTCTCAATGCTGCTATAAGGGGGGAAAAAATAAGTGTTTTGTTTTCTCTAGCACATTTTCTTTCCTAGTACTCTGATTTTTGAGACTGTTTCTTTAAAAAAATTTCAGTCATTCCATCGGGTTTCTATAGTAACAAAACTTAATTTCTGGGTTTTCTTCATGAGCTATGATCATGTTGAAACCAAAGAGGACTCACGGGTCTTGCAAAATTCATAAAGTCCTGAACAAATAGGACTGCCATCTTCCGGCATTTGTCGGAAATGACAGATGTTGTACCAATTCTGCATCTTAACCGTCAGATTTTCCCCCTCATATTTCCTCCTGCTGTTGCCAACCCAGCACAATGACGTGGCACATTCAGATGGTTCTTGGGTGACCTCACCAAGTTGCAAATAAGCCTTCTGTCCCACAGGGAACATGAAGAAGAGAGGATGTCTTAATGCAAATATTTGTTTCAGAAAGTTGGACAATAAATGCACTGTTACTGAAAGGATCAGAATCTTCTCCCTTCTTTCAAGAAGTTATTTAATTGTTTCAGATTCAGAACAATTCAAAGAATAAACCATGCGGTTCAAAAGGAAATTCTACCAGTGATTACTATGACACAGCTTTTCTCTTCTAGGAGAGAAAGGAAGGAGGACTAATGGAAGAGGGCATATAGGATGTGCGGACTTCCTCCCACCCTTTTCAGCTGACAGCAGTGAGTTATGAGGTGTTACAGAGGAAAACAGAGTTACCGTAAGAGCTGTCCAAATAACTTATGACATTGAATCACAACACCATCTTCAGGAGATAATTCATGTCACCAGTGAATGTTCAGTAATATGGATTTTTTCCAAAACACCATATTTAACAGGCAACACCACTGAGAGGTGAATTTAATGGCAAAGTGAATTATTTAATAGAACTGAACTATACTTCAACATGGAACAAGAGCTGATTAAAATGTATGCATAGTTGATAAAGTCATTTAAACTAAATACAGTTTGTGAGTAAGAAATAATAATCAGTCCAAAATGTTAAGTGCAAGCCAAATCAAAGATTAAAGAGAGTAAATAGTAATCTATTTAGGATTTGTGTATATTTCAACAACGCCTTTTATTATTACTGATGTAATAGTAAATTAAGCTTTAAATGCAAAGGCAGATATTTATTCTATAAGAATAGTTTATTGTTGCAATATCAGTTTTTTATAATATTAGGCACAATAAATAATTACTTGAATAAATGATTTACTTATCCTAATATTGATAGACACTACCACTCTTAGAAGAATATATTTCTCCATGATTAAGTCCTGTGCGGTTGTGGAGTTCGAGTCACAAAGTAAAAATGGCTCCATGAAGAGTTTCATTTATGAATTGAAAGATTATCTGGAGACTGTCCCAAATGTAAGCTAGAGTCTGCTCATCAATAATAGATTAATTGAGATAGCTACGTAACATTATAATATGCAATGATAGTAGTAAAATATTTTTGTTCCATTTGAACAATATTACTACCACTTGCCTCAAGTAAAACTGACTCAAAAAGACCAAAATGGGAGTTTAAAGCACTTACCACTGGATCATACCGCTGTGAAAAAAGTTGCAATATTATCATTAGTTATTGATTTTTGGCTCTATAATCAGTGTGACATTCTGTCCCAGTAGTAAGTCCCAACTTTGATCCATTTCTAACTGTAACTGGTCAGTTCACCCTACACAACTACAGACATTTCTCTGGAATTGCTAATGCTAGTGAATTTCTCTGTGATGGGTAGACTCTAAGTTTCTCTCTGAAATTTGAGTCTTGGTCAGAGTGCCTTATTCTCTTTCCAGATCAAGTAATTTTCCACTTCACAGGTTCCCTCAATAAAAGAGCTAATAGTACCAGTAAAAGTCTCATGTACGGACAATTATTAAAGTGCAGAATAAATACCTAGTACAACTCCACGTACCCTGTTGAATACTCTGCGAACGCGATTTACCTTTAGATTGTCTTTTATACCCACCATCTTCTTTCTATTCCCATTTCCAAAACTCTAGCTCAGGTCTTCACAATTTTTCATCTGCACTATCCCAGGCAATAATCTCCAACTTGTTTCTAACAATTTCTCCCCTCCACAAACCATCCTCCATGCTACTTTCATATAAGTTACCTGAAGAAGCAACTCTGTTAAAACGTCTCTTTGCTCAAAGTCAGTGATTGTCCTTAGCTTGCAACACAGAATCCAGTTTTGGCATGTCTTTCAAACCATGCACAGTCTGACATCAATTTACCTTCCTAACAACTCTTGCTTTAACAATTTCATCTGGCAAGTTTATGCTCCAGCCAAAATAGACCGACTACCATTTTTAAGACTTGCCTATTATATACTATTCCTTCCTCCTGATACTGCCTCATCCCAGATCTCCACTTATTAAATCCTAACTATCTTTCAAGGCCTTGCTTAAGTACTACCAGCTCTTCAAGGCTTTTCTGATAACCAGCATCTAGAAACTCTCAATCCCTGAACTCTCATCATTTGTACATTTCCTACAATATCTAATACATTTCTCAAGATATTATAATTATCTGTTCTTATTTTTAGGTCCACACTAAAGATGAATTCTTTAAGTCAGATATAAAATTAATTTGCATTCACTCTTTTATTCATAACACCAATAAACATTTGTTGAGGACCTACTAAATCCCAGTCTTCATGACAAGCACTGGGGATAGAGTTATGCACATGCTGAAAAGATTTCTGCCACAAGGAACTCACGTTCCAATGGGAAAACAGACTGTACACAAGCTAATAAGTAAATAAATAAGTAGCCTAGATACTGGGACCAATTCTATAAGGGAAATAAATATGGTGATATGAATGTGAGAGATAATTTTACCTAGGGTAGTAGAGAAGACTACACTGAAAAGAAAATTAGGCTGAGACTTGAAGAATGAGAAGAAACGGACTTATGAAGCATTCAGGATGGTCATTCCAGCTGAAGAAACTACAAGAGCAAAGTCCTGGATATTAGTGGTTTGGTACATTTTTTTAAAGTCCAGGTGGAGAGTATAGCAGGGTGTGAGATCAACTTGGAGAGTTTGTTAGATCATGCCAACTATGAAGGTCATGGATAGAGTTTGGATTTTGTTTTAGGAGCAAAGTGAAGAGACTGAAGTTTATTTATAATTCTACCCTTTCATTCTTTCAACAAACATTTATTAAGTACCCACTTTATGTCACAAATAATGATAGTTATTGAGAACTTACAGTTGAATAATAAATTCCCTCCCTCAAGAAAGATACAGACTTTCATAAAAATCATTCAATCTTTGTACAGTTTAGGCATAGCTGGCTGCTAAAAGAATACAGAAGAAGCAATAATTTCAACAGAGACCATATTGAAGTTGTTCATCCCATTTCCAAGCAGCAAAAAAAATGTTTTTCTTTATTTACACTACATCTTCAACCTGCTTTAATGGCCAGGAAATAGTCACAAGCAAAGATGATTTTTTCTTCTGTACTTTGGCCAATTTGGGGCTGGTACAGTCCTAGAGAAAAATCTGGAGAAAACCATGAATGGTTAAAATCAGAGGAAGCCAAAGGAAGCTTGATGGTATTGTGTTAGCTTGATGGCTAAAGTGAAGCACCACGGCTTCCTCATTCATCAAAGAACCAGGACAGGCTTTGTGTTACAGTGGAGTCAGTTAGTGTATGTAGAACATGAGGAGTGACATGACATCTCATAAAAGTTCAAGTGCATCACTGTGATAACAATGTCGTGGTCATTACTTGTCTCTAAACGCCTCAGTATTGCAGTCTTTTTATTAATCCCCAAAATGAAAATATGAGGGAGAAAGAGAGACTGCCAGGCAAGGTTGAATGAAGTTTACAGGTTGCAACTTAAACTTGAATGAATTTTTTGTTGTTGTTATTGTTGTTCATTTTGTTTTTATTAATGATAAAAACACTGATGTCAATGCCCTCCAGCCAAAGACCACCAGGAATGACCCTATAGTTGAACAAGTTGATTTTTTGCTTGTGCTGTGAGGATGACGACACATCATGGGACCCACGGGCTAGCTCAGTGACAGGGTGCTAGAGAAGACTTATGATAGGATGTGAGCTTGTGTTAGATGATTGTGGGGAGGATTTAAGGAAGCAGGACCTGGCTGTGGATTGGACACCTCAGGGATTGAGGATAATTCTATGATTGGGCATTGTAATAAGCTAAACCCAGTCTAACACCGTAACTGGTAAAGAAGCAGTAGTTACTCATATTTAGCCAGGATAAGGGGCTGTCAGGTAATTTCTGTGGCTTGGACAAGGCACATATTTTTCTTGGTCCATCATAGTTACAGCATGGCCTTATCTGATTTTAATGTTCTGCAAAATTGCTTATGTTCAACAGGAGAACACTAAGGTCTTGCTTGAGCCAGGGCCAGCTTCTGGATGTCAGGGACTGTTTTTGTCTTTCTCACAGGTTATTCTATATAGTTGTAGTAGATTGTCATGGCTTCATTTATTTGTTTGTTTGTGTAGGCACAGTAAACTTTCCCCAACACTTCCATAGGGTAATAGCCCCCTTGGAAATAGGCATGCGCACCAGGCCTTAGACAAATGCTTAGTCACTGCTGCATGAGACACCTAAGGAGAGCTCATCAGAATCCTTCTCAGAGACTCAATATGTGGCTGGTGGAAGAAGAAATTTCTCTGATTCCTCTGATGTTTTTAATTTAGTGCTGCCTGAGATAATGTGCCCTGAGCCGTGAAAAAAGAAGAGAAACACTTTTTTTGTGCACAGAAACAGAGATAAGAGGTCCATACAAAGTTCAGGAATATCCATGGGCTCGGACACAGTTTTGCCTAACATCCCAATCCACCACTAGATTCCTCAATCATATGAGCCAATACATTCTTTTTTTCCTTAATCTAATTTTAATTCAATTTCTGTCATTTGCAGTCAAAAGCATCTAGAATAATATATATCATACACATAAGTAAACTTTTCCATTCAAGAACTGAAAATCCTTCTATTAAAATTCGTACATAATCCAGCAACAACTCTTTGCATGTATACTCCCGTTTATATCTTATCTTTGACCACTTATCCCCAATATACATTGCCACCATGCTGATACAAGACATCAGTGACTACACGTCTTTGTCCTGTGTACTACTGCAGTACACTCCTTACTCATCTCCCAACTTCTCTCTATTCTCCACAAAGCAGCCAAAATAATCTTCAGTAAGTAGAAATAAGTATACGTCGGCTTGGTTAAAACTCTTTAAAACTTCCAATTTCCCCTCAAATAGATTCCAAAGTCTGGAGTTAGGACCACTGCCGAACTCCCAAACCTCATCTCATTTTGCCCTCCCCCTCACCCACTCTGCTTCAGTCACACTGGCCTCCTTTAAGCCCATCAAAAATATCCTGGTTTCTTTCCGCCATCAAGACTTTACATCTATTTCCTTTGCCTGGAACACTCCTCTAATCACCACTGCCCCAAAAACCCACCCTTAATCTCCTAGGTATCAGTCAGATCTCTTTCAGGTACATGAAATAAAACAATATTAATAGCAAAATAACTTTGAAAACAAGCCTACGATGAGGTGTCTTTCCATCCTTCCTCTCAGCTTAAACATCAGAGGTCGTTTCTCATCCCCACCCACACATTGTTGTTCTCTGTCTCAGCCCTCTATTTCTCTAACAGCACCAGCATCATATTATAATCATATATTGATTTTTTTTTTTGTTTTCTTGGTTCTTGTATCTTTCCCACACTTATCTATAAGACTCAACAATACCCATAAGGCCCACTTTAGCTACCTGACCATCCCGCATAAATATTTGTTTTTGCCAATGTTTCTTGCCTAACTTTCCAGTTTCCATGAATTTGGGGAATTCTTAATATTCTTCCCCATGATTTTCCTTCTCTTCGAGTTAGCTAGTGTCCGTTCCTGACAATTAAGATTTCTCTGACCATGTCTGCTTTATTTACATTGTATACCCAGGACCTAACAGGGCACCCATTACATAGTGATGCTACATAAACATTTGTTCAAATAAAATTTTATGCTGTTTTATGAAGAAAAAACAGGTCTAAGAACTGTAATCAAATCAATATAGGCTCCGGTGATACTCACTGCGCCGGCGTGCGGGTGCGAGCGGTCAAAGCGCCTTCCGGAGGCCGCCGAAGTGCGCCCTTTTCCCTGTGTGTCGCTTTCGGAGTGCTCCGAGCGAGATTCAAAGAGGCCTTCGCCACCGGAGGGGTGTTTTTCTACACTCTGACTCCCCCTGGTGCCCCGCCACTCCGACCCTTGCCCTTTGACCGTGCTCTCGCGGCGGGGTGAGAGGTCGCTGGCCATCTTGTGGCGGCGGCGCGGGTGGCTGTTACTGCGGAGGCCCATCCCCTCCCGCTCCTGGCCCCCCCCACCCCGGGCCGTCTGTCAGTCATAAAGAGTCCCGCAGGCCGCCAGGTGAGGTCCCGGCCTCTTGCAGTCGCTCTCCCCGCCGCACTGGGCGGCCTAGGCCGATCCCTGCCGGGCCTCACCGCCACCACCATGTCCTCCTTCTCCGAGTCGGCGCTGGAGAAGAAGCTCTCAGAGCTGAGCAACTCTCAGCAGAGCGTGCAGACCCTCTCCCTGTGGCTCATCCACCACCGCAAGCACGCGGGACCCATCGTCTCGGTGTGGCACCGCGAGATCCGCAAAGCCAAATCAAATAGAAAGCTTACTTTTCTGTACTTAGCCAAAACAGTAAAAGGAAAGGACCTGAATTCACTAGAGAATGTGAATCTGTCCTTGTGGATGCTTTTTCTCACGTTGCCAGAGAGGCAGATGAAGGCTGTAAAAAACCTTTAGAAAGGGCCTCCCTGGTGGCGCAGTGGTTGCGCGTCCGCCTGCCGATGCAGGGGAACCGGGTTCGCGCCCCGGTCTGGGAGGATCCCACGTGCCGCGGAGCGGCTGGGCCCGTGAGCTATGGCCGCTGGGCCTGCGCGTCCGGAGCCTGTGCTCCGCAACGGGAGAGGCCACAACAGAGGAAGGCCCGCATACCACAAAAAAAAAAAAAAAAAAAAAAAAAAAAATTAAGGGCTCCTCTGGTGGTGCAGTGGTTGAGAGTCCGCCTGCCAATGCAGGAGACACGGGTTCGTGCCCCAGTCCGGGAAGATCCCACATGCCGCGGAGCG
>NC_041223.1:22806552-22885221 GCF_002837175.3 Physeter macrocephalus | reverse complement strand
GGAGAGGCCACAACAGGGAAGGCCCCGCATCCCAAAAAAAAAAAAAAAAAAAAAAACCTTTAGAAAGATTGCTGAACATCTGGCCAGAAAGAAGTGTGTATGGCGGCGAGTTCATACAGCAGCTGAAACTGTCTATGGAGGACTCCAAGAGCCCTCCCCCCAAAGCAACAGAGGAGAAGAAATCTCTAAAGCGAACATTTCAGCAAATACAAGAGGAGGAGGATGACGATTACCCTGGAAGCTACTCTCCCCAAGATCGTTCTGCAGGACCCCTCTTGACTGAGGAACTAATCAAAGCTTTGCAGGACCTGGAAAATGCTGCATCAGGGGATGGTACTGTCCGACAGAAAATTGCTTCTTTACCCAGGAAGTGCAAGATGTTTCTCTTTTGGAAAAAATAACAGACAAAGAGGCAGCTGAACGTCTTTCAAAAACAGTAGATGAAGCATGTCCGTTACTAGCCGAATATAACGGGCACCTGGCGTTAGAACTGGAAGACCGACGCCAGCTGGCTCGGATGTTGATGGAGTACACCCAGAACCAGAAAGATGTTTTGTCAGAAAAGGAGAAAAAACTAGAAGAATATAAACAGAAGCTTGCTCGGGTAACCCAGGTCCGCAAGGAACTCAAGTCCCGTATTCAGAGCTTGCCAGACCTCTCGTTGCTGCCCAGCGTCACAGGGGGCTTGGCCCCCCCCGCCCTCTGCTGGTGACCTGTTTTCAACTGACTAAGGCAGGTGTCATGCCCCAGACTCCCATCTGTACCAGCAGAAAGAAGAGGGCAAGTCACGGTTGGAAATAACCTAGTAGCCCCTGGTTCTATCCCTCTTTCTGCTCGGCGCCCCCAGCCTCAAGGAAGAACCGCAGGGTCTGATTCTCCTCTCCAGCCTCTCCTGTTGAGCAAAATTGAGGACAGTGGCAAATGGAATCCAGTTTAGATTTATATTTGGAAAGCATACAAACTCACTTCACGTTTCCATGCCCCTGTTGGTTTTCCATTCTTAGCTCTCTCTTTACACCCAAGAAGTTATGAAAATCATGTGTAGAAGAATCTTGTCTCTCACGACAGCATTGTGTCATGAAAGCAGCTTCTCCTTTCTGAGTTGGGCTTGTTCAAGTTCACTTGAACTTCCACTGAGGGACTCAATTCTGGAGTCGTTGGCTCTCCTGGCTGCCATCCACCCCAGAGACTGGAGGCACAACTGTTGAGCAGCTTTGCCATAAAGAGTTTGCCAAATCTCGGATCCTCCCTTACTGTGACTTCTAGCAATGCATAGTCAAAGGTTAGGTGCATTTGTGAGCAGACTAGAGGATCTAGCAGTAAGATTCAAAGCTGATCTGAGACATCAAGTCATAGTTCAGAGAACGACTAACAGGGATCACAAGCATGAATTAAAAATAAGTTATTTGCTTTAGGTTCCTATCCAACAACCTTCCCAGGCTTCACTTATCAAGGGTGCCACCCACTGTCAGAGAGCACGTTCCTAGAAACATGATCTTTGCCCAAGTTGGTTGTGAAGGCGGTTGTTAGAAATGGCACTGTGGGCCCCCAAAACTAAAGGCATTCTGGGAGTCCGGGCTCTGCGTGGGTGTTGCTTTGACCCTTTCTTTTGGGGAGTCAGGCACACACTAACATTTAATTCACTGCGTGGGCACATGTCCACAGCATGGTGACTAAACTTGAAAATCTCCCCTGCAAATATGACACTGTGCATGCTTGTCTGTCCTTCAGTTCACACCACTGCATGTGTCCTTGTGCCTCTAGGAGGAGTACTTTGTGTCAGATGTTACTGAATAGCTCATCTCGGGAAGGGGGAAAGTGAGGGATATTAATTGGGGGTCTTAATTCCATTATCATGCCAGCTGACATTATGACTATATAATGTAGTTAGAGAGGATTATTACCTTGCTTTTAGTAAAGGTTAGGCCTGCTGACTGTAAGTCATGCTAATTTGGCAGGCTTATTTTTGACATTGGAAAGGGCAGAAAACAATTTGCCCCAATAGTGTAATAGGAATTATAGCCCAGAGGCTGAAATCCAAAAGCTATGAAAAGGAATTCAGTGGAGGGGGCTTCAGAATCTCCATTATTTTGAGTTGCTCTTTTCAGTATTACCAAAAAGCCAATTACATGTAATTTTACATGTTCAGCGTGTTAGAACATAACGTCTGTTTTTAAAAGTGTAACAGGCTTCCCTTCAAGAAGCTTTCCTGCCTGCCATGAAGTGAAAATGATAAAAAGTCATAGCAGGTATGCAGTTTAACTCTCTGTAGAACCTAGTAGCATTTAAGCTATTTTTCAGATTGAATACGGTCTGTGTGTTGTTTGCATATTGACACTGCCTGTTGTCCTGTCATTATTAAATTAATGAGTCTATATATAAAGTTTTTCTCCCAGAGGCCATAGGGCAGTAAAGGACGTTTACTAAAATTGCAAAATAAGTTCCAGTCTTTGCTGTTTCTGCATATAAGCCCCCTCTCCACGTGGTGTGCTGCTTTAGTCCCGCAGATGAGCTTGCTTCTGAACAGACCCACCATCTTGCACAAACTCTGTGCTTTCTTTCACCAAGGAAGCAAATCTTACCAGCCACAAACCAGCCAAAAAGGTGTAGTAGATATCTGCTCTCATCAGCTAGATGAAAATGTTATAACATAACGAATTTTGCCCACTGCTCTGTTTTATCTGATTGAGTCTTTGACTAGAAATTGGTGCATAATTATAACAGCAAGAGCAAGAAATGAAACTGTAGCAATTATGTAAATGAATGTGTTGGCCTCTTAACACCTGTTACTAGTGGACTTCCTGTAAGGAAGTTAGTTCTGTTTTTTGTTTTTCAACGGAATGCTTTTGTTTTTTAACTCTTAATTCTCCCACATCCTCCCCAGGAGTGCTTTTTACTTCATTTGTTTAATTTAAATGAACCTTTCTCCTTGTATGTGTGAGGTGATCTGGCAGGGCAGGGTGGGTGGATTTTGTTCTGTGTTCTCCTATACTTAGGGCATCCATCGGCCTCCAGGACATTTCCTTTAGGTCTTCTTCCTCAGAAAGTCTTCAATCTTCCCTTGTTTTTTGTTCTGTTTTTTTTCTTAAAGAGTATTTTTAAAGCTTAAATTTGTATATTAATTTAGGACTTTATTTAGAAGTATAGGCTGCCATTGGCGGTAGCAGTATATTCTGAAATGTCTCATAGATATATATTTTTGAATAAAGATGGTGTTGTTGAACGACAAAAAAAAAAAAAAATCAATATAGTTGAAGGTGGGACTTCCCTGGTGGTCCAGTGGTTAAGACTCTGTGCTCCCAATGCAGGGGGTCCAGGTTCGATCTCTGGTCAGGGAACTAAATCCTGCATGCCGCAACTAAGATCCCACATGCTGCAACTAAAAAGATCCCACATGCCACAATTAAGGCCCCGCACAGCCAAATAAATAAATATTTTTAAAATATATATATATATATATATATATATATATACGGTTTATACACGTCTTCTTTAGTATTTGGGTCTGCTAAGTAGTTATCACAATAAAGTGCAAGTTGAACGACAAAAAAAAAAAAAAATCAATATAGTTGAAGGTGGGACTTCCCTGGTGGTCCAGTGGTTAAGACTCTGTGCTCCCAATGCAGGAAAATGCTGTGTTGGGAAACTTAAACTTGAGGATGCCAAAAAAGTTATTTCATCTCTAACTGAACCATAACAAAAGAAAAGGAAGAGTAAACTACTGAGAAAAATATTCTGACACTGAAGTTGTACACTTCTATACATTACCAAGAAAGCTGTGCAGTTGTTTCTCATGGAGACTTTAAAGATGAGATATCACAGCTCTCTTACTAGCGGTTTTGATGTCATCTTACAGCAGGTAAAGCTTTGGCACAGATTATGATTCTAGTGATCTACGGTTGTTCAGAAGTTAATGCAATAAACCTGTAAGAAACCACCATACTTGAAACTGCTCATCAAAGTTACAGTTTAAATACCATTTTACCATGCAAAAATTAGAGATAAGAATAGGATCAGAACCTACATTGGACAAGCAAAGTATAGTACCTAGTCATCCTGATGTGTTAGACTTCACATTTGTCCCAAGGTTGATTATTTTCCCGCTTACTAGTGTTTCACCAATGTAAAATACATCCTGGGCAACTTTATTTTCATTTTTGTTACTAACCATAGACTGAAAAAAAAAAGACCAGCCATGTTTATCCACACCTATATTTTCAATGAAAATATAAGTCAATGAAACAGTCTCTCTCAATCAAGAAAACATCTGGCACCCAGCTGGAGAAAAAAAACAAGAATTATAAGTCTAGCCTTTCTCAGTGCTTTTACTACATTACACCTCAGCCTTTTTAGGCAATTTGCATCCCAATGGATAAGAGAACCAAATCTGGAGGGGCGAGAGGGTGGTAAATCATACAAAGTATGGAATTTATAGCATTCAGGAGTTCAGAATTTTCAATACAAGAACTAGATCAGAAAAGCAGACACTCACGACAGCAAATTCTCACAGCTCACCCAAAGTTTCTGGCTTTTTCATCCTAACCAGTCAATTATATCCAACCATAATCATTTAAATTGGAAAATAGTTGACAGATATTTCATGAATTTTACACGTTGTAGTAGAAAACCATTTATCTGTACTATTTATAGTATTAAGAATACTATCTACGATTATATTATACAATGACTCTTTCTTTCATTTTTTTCACTTAGTGGAAACTTCAAAAAGAACAGAATGCAGTCAGGTTTTAGTTATAAATCCCTAAAAATGGAAGTAAATTTTCATGCAGATAATAAGGGAAGTCACTGGATTACCTCCCAGCTATAGTGGAATCATGGTCCCACAGCCATAAGTGGCTGCTTTAACCTGTAAGTATTCTCAGGGTACCCTAAAAGTTGTTTCCTGATGACCAACTGTGAGCTTTCTTCTCATTTCAAACTACTGGACATTTAAAAATAAGGCAAATCTAAAGGCATGAGTATCTCATGAAGCTTTCAGAAAAAAGAGTTCAATTATGCTTTATGCCCTTGACATTTCTCCTGAAAGGTATCATCCAAATGATACTTTGTCAGACACTCCAAGCTTTGCCTGACGTGAGGAAAGCCATGTTTATGGCTGCATAGTAGTGCAGAGGATATAGTCAGAGTATAACATTATGATGAACTCAATACTTCATAGAGTTGAATCAATTGTCTTCCAATTCCTGTTTGAAAGAAGGTTTCCATTTAGTTCAGTAAGAAAGAGAACTACAGGATGATCCCTTGAGGCATTGTACAAAATGCTTCCATTCTTTATTTCCAGGGACCCTCTTTATCTCCCAGCCCAGCACCATTCAACTCTTCATTTATTCAGTCTGTAGTTACTTGGTGAGCACCAACTACATTAAACTATATTCCAGTAACTGTTTTAAGCCCTGAGGATATGGTACACATTAACACAGACAAGTGCCTGCTCTTATAGGACTTTTATTTAAGATGAAGGAAAAGGACCATACAAGTGAGTAAAAAAAGAAACAAGATAAATGCTGTAGGAAAATAAATCAGGACAAGGTAATGGAATGAAGTGATCTGATAGTGGCCTCTATGAATTGTTTGGTGACAGACAACCTCTCTGGCAAGGATCAGCCATGCGAATATCTGAGAAAAGAGACTTCTAGTCAAAAGGCTCAAGTGCAAAGACATTGAAGTGGGAAGCTGTCTGTGTGCTAGAGGAACAAAAAAGAGGGCCAGTGAGGCTGAAGTTCAGTGAGCTAAGTGGGAAGTGAATTTGAAACGGTAGTCAGAGAGCAGATATGGGATCTAAGCAAGTAGTTTTTATTTTTATTCTAAGTCTGTTCGGAAACAAAGGTGTGACATGGCCTAATTTAAGTTTACCATAATTTCTGTTTGCAGTGTGGAGAATGCCTTTAATGTGAACTAGAGTGAAACACGGAGATTAGTTAAGCATTTACTGCATTAATCTAGGCAAAAGAGGAGGGTAGCTTAGAGCATGTGGTAACAATTGAAATGGAGAGATAGTGAAAGACTCAAGATATATTTTGGAAGTAGAATCAACAGGTTTTGCTGATGGAGTGGATGTGGAGGGGCAAAGAAAAAATTAAGACACTCCTGGGTTTTTCTCCCTTCAGTAAAGTGTGGAAGTCATGATATTTGCCGAAATGCAGAAGAAGGAGGGATCAAGTTTAGGAATGATGAATTCGCTGCAGACACATTAATTTTGAGATGACTTTGAAATATTCATACAGACAGTGTGATTTGCAGGTCTGGACCATAGCTGCTGCCCTCTTTAAGGCCCGTCCAGAACCTATGTCCCTTGCTCTTGGGCAAATCAGTCTCCAAGCTAAACTTGAAAATGAGCCTTACAGTGATTCAAAAATCCCTCCCCTTTTCTTCTCTTTTATTTTCTCATCCTTTGTGGAACTCTTCCTTTTCTTACTCCCAAGAGTTAAACTGTTTATCCCAGGACACGGTAACACACTTCAGCATAGCTTTGGGACTTTAAGTGATTCTGTATTTGATCTTAAACATACCCACTCTACCAAAAGAATTTATTCCTATCTCTGCTCTCTTACTAATGACTGATGGTGAGTCCTCATTAATCAGAATCCCCTAATGCACCAACTGTTGACAGCCACTTCCAAATCAAACCCTTACCCACTGCATCTCTAGTTTAGTGGGCCGATTCAACTGAAGTCTAGGTTCCTCTTCAAAGTCTTCACTACAAAGTAATAAACAATGTCCCCTTGATTTGTTTCACAAGTTCTGGGGCATCCTATGAAATAATTTATTGACTGCAACATTAAAGAGCAGTTTTTAAAGTTTTCTGGAACCTTCATAAAAGAATGCGTTAAGGATGTCTAAATAGTCCATATCAACACAGAGAATGCTCTCTGAAATACATAAAAGCTATCATAAAACACTTTGACTCTGTTTCTCTGATAAATACCCAGTAAAATAAGCTGCCATTAGTTATATTTCTGATTTTTGTCTTACTCTAGAATATTTTTAGCTAAAAAAAGCCAATATCTGCCTTTTCATAAGAAATTATATATAAGAAGGCAAATCTTCTGCTACACCTGACCTAGTTATTGTCTCCTACCGTCTATATCTAATAAGCAAATCCACAGAGGCTTTCACTGAATATTTGCAGTGGTTATTATTGTTGCTAAGAGCTCAGGACAAAAATTCTCATTTGTTTAGATAAAGAAACTATGAAAGCATAATTTTTCTTTCATCATGACTAAAAAGTGGGTGGAAACATTAAGAAAAATATTGATTTCATATACTTTGAGGTAACTGACTCAATTTAAGAAAAACATAAGAAACTTATACTAATGAAATAATTTATTTACAGTTAACCTAGCCACTAAGATCTACTATGAGAGTTTAAGCTGTAACAACACTAAAATATTGCAACAAGATGAAAGACTGACATAATCATATAGATATTTCATCTAAACACCAAATAATAAGAAACAGTAAGGGGATTGTGTGGAAGTTTCATTTTCCATCCAGATGTTTGGCACTCTGTTGAAATACCATTGGTTTGTATGTTTCTAGTGGACAAGAATGCTATCCAACCGTAAAATACATGTGCAAAAAGGAATGAAAAATACCCTTTAAAGATTAATCCAGTGCAGCAATTTTTGCTTCATGATTCCAGACCCATCTCTCACTTTGCAATGCATTACTTTATGAAAATTTGAGTTAAGACCCTCTCATTTGTCACCACTTTTACAGTCTTTCTATTAGGAGGGGTTGAGATACTAATATGCATTAAATCTTATAATACCGTTCTGAAGAATACGTGCCCAGAAACACTTCCTCTAATGGTGGTTTCAATTGGTACACAACACAGTTACTGCAACAGAAAACCATGCAAGTAATTTAAATACCAGACATCATGATGCACCAACCAATTAAGCTGTTAAAGCCGAAGAGACTTCTCACATCTTGAACTTTGAAGCAAAAACTCTCAACAAGTATACTGAGAGGACAAGACTTTCTCTTTTCTTAAAATACACAGTCGAAATTAAACCCAAGTTTTTTTCAGTCAAAGTATTTGTGTCTGAAATAACAACTTCAACTTTATTTCATTTCTCTGTAACCCTTATAGATTTCAAGTTTCTGACATACGACATCCTCCTCTTTGTAAGCAGCTATATATTTTATACTTTTTTTGTGTGTTTTCTCTTGGATAATACTGTTCACAATTGAGTTTCATGAACAAATGCTATTATAAGAAAAAATAAATGTATTCATGATGCACTGAGTTCTTTTGTTTATTAAATAAAAGAATATAAAAAGTAATCACACATACTTAAAGAGATACAATAATTGCAATCAATAATCTCTGGCCAGTCCCTCAGTGAAAATTCACTCACTAAAAGCACAAGGTTCAAAATAAATCCCAGATTATTTATTCAATTATGTCACTGATTCTGAGATAGAAAGGAAAAAAAACACTCGCGTTAAAACTGATTCTAATTTAACTTGCATTAAATCTATCATCCCTTTAAAATAACAGTGAACAGTCATACTAATATATCAAATGGAATTATTAATTCCCCAATTCTGCACATTCCCACAATCTGTATGTTGCCAAATCATAGCTCAAAATTTAAAGAAAATTACCATAATATCCTTTATCATGACATCTAATTCTTTAAAGTTTCAAATAATAGAATGAATAGCAACTAATAGTAACAGCAAACATCTTAAAATCAGGTGTTTAAAATTCTAACAATCACAATATGAGTTTTTTACTGATAGTATTATTTTTCCAAACGAATACTTCAAGTTGGCATTCATCTACCCCCATCAATATGAAAAACATAACACAGAAGAAAAGAATAGCTTCCTACTTTGAGCCAAAGACTCAAAATCATAGGCAAATTGTCCTAATATGCACCTTAGAAATCTAAACAGCAGATTCTGATTGAAACAATCACATTAATGCCCTAAACAATTCTGGGATAGGATGGTATGTCATTAAAATGGAATAAATACCACTTTGTAAACTTCAAAAACTTCATTCTTTTCTAACAAAAGAAAAATGTTCTTTATATTTGAAGCTGAGAGGCAGGTGGACTTGAGGGTAGTGAAATTGGTTCATCTGTGACTTTATTGCTAGTTTGATATTTTGAATTATTTCAGAGCGGAAATAAAATATTCCTCAAAAATATTTAGCAGGATTTTAGTTTTAACTGAAAAATTATACAATTACCTTAACAGAAAATTGTATATATAGTGATATTTAGATTTTGAATGATTTAAGGAAATATTAATAAAGGAAAGAATATAGTTATTAGATAATTTAAATAGAAATTTCCCTACTTGACACCAAAACAGTGTTCTAAGAAGACTGTAGAACTTGACTCCAGAACTTTGTGATTTTTGTCTTCATATGTGTAACTTTGCACCCTGAGTTTATTAAGTAATATTTTATTAATTAAAGAGAAGTCAATATGGTATTCTAAATCTGAGGTCAAAACAAAATGAACTAAAAAGCATTAAAAGTGTTCAAACATTTATCTTTATTTTCTATGTCTGGATTTCATTCACTAATAATAAATTCTCCTAAAGAAAATGTATTCTCCTGTCCTGTGCAGTGAGGTATGCCAAATCATTCTATTTAAAACATGATACATTTCATTAATATGCTTCTTGGCAAACTGCCTGGAGAGGAGAAACACGTTCTAATTTTTAAATACTCTAGACAGCTTATTATAGCCTAGGCTGAAATACAAAACAAATGCAGGCAGATCAAGTACTCCTGAAATTCAGCATGCACTTTTACATGGTCCTTATTGATTCCAAGAGATTTATTTGATTAAACACATAAGCAGAAATAGCACTGCTCTTGGTAACTGGCTATTTGGGTAAATTTATGTTTTTAAAATAAGTTAGAAGTCTACACTAAATTCAATTTCCTATTGAATTTTATTAAGTATCTGCAAGATACCACATATTTGTTTGACCAAATTCTTCCTGCTTTGAGGTGGAGAAGTTTTAGCTGTTGAAAACCATGAACTTATGTGGATGAGTAAGTCTAATGGAGAAAGCAGTCATATTAAAATAATTTGTGGGTTTTTTCCTCCTACTTCTGCACTCATAGCACCATGCTTTTTTATACTCTCCTTTCTTTCACACATGCACATAAAGAAACATGCAAAATGGGGAAAAAATGGATCATACTGATGAGGGCTTACACTTCTTGGTTTGAAGAATGCAGCAGAATACCACACACTCAAAGCAAATAGATAATTTCTAAAATTCATAAGAAAATTAGAAATTTTAAGCCTAGACTCATGTTTACCATTAAAATTTTGCAACATATGCAAACAACAATTTGAACATTTAAGTGCTTGATTTTCAGATTTGATTACCTACAATGCCAAAATACCTCAAATGATTACAGGTTTCCCATTTCAACTGATTCTGTTAAGTACCACTAAATATTTTGTAAAATACTTTTTAGATCCCTAAGTGGGTTACATTTATATTATTCTTCTACAATGAGTAATAATGGATAATTATTATCTGTTTATTGCCCAAGAGGAGAATTAGTTCCCAGAAATAAAATCTTGGTTAGATTAAGACTTGGCTTTGTGTATAAGAAAATTTCCTGCTTGAAATTTTGGGAAGACACAACATATGGAAAAAAATAGAGCTCTTAAAGTAACTTGGTAAAATAATTTAGAAAATGAAATGGTGTAAAATGCTGTAACCACAGTATATAAGTAATGTTTCCTCCAATAACCATTAAAGATGCAGTTATAATCAGACTTTCTTTAGCACTCTTATTTTATTCTGTTATAACATTACAAAAATGGCTTTCTGCACTAAAACTGGGCACACCTTGCTCACACCCATTTACTCACACTTTGTTCCTTGTTCAAAAAAGTCTAAGGAAAACATGCACACATGCTAATTTATTTGAAGTTGAAATGCACATGCATTTCATTTCTCAGAAACTTAATGGAAATAGTTCCTCAGTGTGCAATGAAGACAGTAATAAAATATTAGTAAGTGGAAAATTGTACTTGTTCAAAATACACTAACTATTTTACACCTCTATAGAATTATAAACATTTAAGATATGTTCTAACAAGCAAATAGTCCAATAAAATATATGTTTTGGTATCAAAAAGTGTTCCATTAATTTTTATTATTTCTCTTCTCCCTTTTTAGTATAACATGCACAAAGCAGAGAAAGAAATTCAGGGGCAGAAACTATGTTCTCATGTTGTTATATATGAAATTTATTTCTGTAAAAGTATTCACATGGTTAACCAGAATTTAAGCTATTATCCTTACCCCAGAATGAGAAAGGTAAACTCAGAGAACTATTTTTTTTTGTCCTTTATTGTCAGGGAAGCTCTACATTCCAGGGAGGAAAATGTGCATGCTTATTTCTTCTTCCGGTGAATTATCTGATTTCCAGTTTCCTGACAGTATTGACTATAGATAAATTATACAAATTTCAAGTTGGATAGATGAGAGTTCAACACCAAGCTCTTCCATCCTTTACTTATCTGCTTACTAATCCTCAGTTCCTTCACCCATAGAATGGGAACCAGAATAATGCCTTCCTTATGAGCTGACATGAGGCATTCCTGCAAAGGATATACTACAAGATCTGCCACATAGTAAATGTTTAATAAATTTTATTATTATTTTACTACATGCGGAAAGATGACTTTAAAACATGATGATAGAAACTATATTTCCCTAACATGTACTGTTATGCCAGGCACCATGTGAGTACTTTACATGCATTATCTAACTTGACCCTTACAACGTTGTTAACCCATTTTACAGACAAAACAATTAAGGGGGAACATTCTCTAGTCCCAAGCATTTCAAAGATACTATATTTTTTTTCTCTCTTTTGAACTACTCTAGGCTTAAAGAGGAGATTCAGAGAAAAAGACATAGCCTATATCTACATTAAAAATAATAATTTGGTGAGAAATTTCCCTCCATTATGGCAGATATTACCACATTAGACATAGCTTTTTTCCTAATACTTCCATGAATTACAATACTACTAGATGAAATTATATAAATCAATTCATTGATTGTGTTTTTAAAGATCTATTTCACCCTACATTTTTTAACAGATTTGGAATCTGGCATTTTTGTTCTATTTCTGGCTAATAATCAGTTTGATTTGTTTCTGTTGTATGATTTCATAGATGATAAATTTGATAAATTTGAAGCTTATGTCCTCTAACTTCATTCCTTAATAATAATAACAATAAAAATTTTAAATGTCCAGAAATAAATAGAAATATTTCACAATATATGTACAATAACTATAAATAAGCTAAGTATACATAAGATCTGATCAAGGCCAAAGTTGAAACTCTAATTTTAATATGAACCAAATCTCACATGTGTGAGTATATGTATGTGTGTATAAGGCATGAAGTTTTGTTTGACTTGGAAAATATATGATAAAAGTAAACCTTAACTACTTACTTCATCATGTTATATATAGTATGATCATACATCATAGAATATATACTAATATACTAACTCTCAGATTTCTATTCCAAAGAAAGGAAATATTTGAAAAAAATTGTGTGATTCACAGAACTTCTTGAAAATGAGAAATCATAAAAGTTTATTGAGTGAATTAAAATTATAACCCAGTTGTAGAATGCAACAGTCAGATTCACAGAAATGTCTTTACGGATAATCCTCAAACTGCTTAACTCATGGAGAGAGCTCTAAGTATTGAGCATGTCTCCAAAGAGCAGGGCTCAACATTAAGAGACAATCTGATTTTCAGTATTAATATAAATAGTAACCAGAAAGAAAATTCTAAAATGCCGTCAAAAGTTTGATAATATTGATAACATTATATAATCAGATGTGTGGCTATTGTTAAAATTCTTTTTTTTTAAAAAGGAAAATTGAAGTTTATGGTGCCATTATTATTCCATTAGTCTCATTACAGAAAAACATTTTTAACAAAAATTTTTAATGTTTTTATATAAATATAAAACTTAAATAAATTTTTATTTTAATGTTTTTATATAAATATAAAATTTATATAAATATTTTATATAAATATAAATATATAAATAAATATTTTTTCATTCTTAAAAATCAAATCAGATATCACAGCATATGTCAATATTATTCTCTTAAACTTTAAATTATTGTATCCTTTTAGTTAAGATGTATGTATGTCCTTTTAGTTTCTCATATATATAGCATATGTGAAACTAAATACATATGCAATGTATTGTATATGTATTCATATATACAGTCTAATATAGTATATATTTTTATATATAGTGAATATATACTGTATAATATGTATTCCATATATATGAAACTAAAGGGACATAGGCACATCTTAACTATAAGGTCCTGGTAATTTAGCTCTTGAAAGAATAATATTGTTATGTAATCTGATATGCATGTATCTTGTAGTTTTTCATATATACTTATTTCTACCATCACATTATTAACAAGGAGAATGGTTCTGCATTGACCAAGGATTCTCATCCAGAAACTCATGGTTCTTTAGATTTTAATGGATGAGACTTGAAAGATTTATAAAATACCCAGAGTCAATATAAAATTTGTGTGCGATATTTTACACCTCTCTGATGAGTGGCTCTCCAACATTCCTAAAGGTTAAGAACAACTATTAGAGATAGAAGAAAGTCAATAGAGAAAGAAAGAAATTGAGAGATGATGGAATAGTGGGTGCATGCACCATGGTATGGTGTCTGCTTTTTAAATCTTACCTCTCCCACATGGCTGCGGAATCCTCTTTAGGTTTCTTTATTTTTTGTTTAACTTTAATAACAATTGATGTTTATTAAAATGGAAAATGTTTTGTTAATTACTTGGATTCCAAATCTTGCAATATTGCAAATAAGGACTCATTAATGTAATATTAAATATTGACAATATATTAATCAGTTATAACTTATTCATCAAATTACAGATGACATGAAAACATTAGGGATTCATGTTTTGTTTAAGTCTTTCCTTCCATGTAATTGTTAGGTGAGTAATAGTGGATGAACTAGGACTACTACTAATGTTTGGCAAATGCTACTAATGTTACACTGTATAAGTGCGACATATTACCTTGTGTATTTTTTGAAAGACCATTGTAAATATTTTAAATGTTCCTTTTAAAAAAATTTTAATCCAAAATTATTCAGAGATGACTGTGATACCATGCAGAGTAAACTTCCCAAGTAGATTTTATATACTCTTGTCAGGTGCTATTGCAAAAAATGATGGTTGAACTCATTAAATGGTTGAACTCAGCAGAATTACGTATATCTCATCACAGCTACACAGAATGACCCAACTATCCAGGGATTTAGCAATGTATACAAAGATGGCCATGCCAATTTCTGAGTCATAGTTTTACAGTTTAGGACATATGATACCTATTTTACATTCAGATCATATTCAGATGATATCTGTTTCACTATGCATAATACAAATGTCATCATACATTTTAATCACATACTGAGAAGTTACAGATATAAACTATTTCTATAAATTATGATTAATCATAAAAAGATTTGCTCCACCTTTTGAATTTTCTATTAGTTTATTCAAACAAAGGAGATATATACAGGCACCAGTTATGAATAAAATTCACCAGGAAAATATGACTTGTATTTCAGATATTTGGAGTTTGAATATTATACTCATTGAATCACTGAGTCAATAAAGAAATTTATTTCATGCTCCCGAATAAAACAAATTTAAGATAAATGTGTTAGGTTGGCTCTAGGAACAACTTCAATATTGAAGCAATATTGACTTATACACATATAGCAATACACATATATTGCTTTTTGAATCGCTTTTAATGTGAGTAATACATATGTTTTTAATGTCATTTAAAGTCTTGTTCAGTGAAAAATGGTAACTCTGTTTGACTTGCCTTTTCTGAGTTAATCATGAAACTGTTCAATGAATGAGCTGAGATATAGTAAGAAAGAAAAAGTTGTTTAGTTTTGCTTTACTCAATAGAGATACGAGAGTAAGTTCTTTTCAGGTAGTGAGTTGAATGGCCAAAATCACAGTGCCATTTCCTGCTTCACATTGTGCCCACTAAGTAATACAGATTTGGTCCCCATGTTCTTAGCATTTTTTTTTCAGGGATGTCACATGCACTGCGGAGGAGCTGAGTAGGTAGCTGCTTGATCTCTCTCGATAGGACTTCCTTCCACAACAGAGCTGCCTATTGAAGTGCCTCCTGAAGCTTTCACCGAGCAGATAAAGAGCAAATGGATTGACACAAGAACTGCAAAAGCTCAGAACCCGGGCCACTAAGGTGACAATCATGTGGCCTAGAGATGGGTCAATCTCATTATAGTTGAAAGACCTATACATGTAAAGGATGTGATTTGGAAACCAGAAGAAGACAAAGCAACACACAAAGACCACCACAATTTTGGCCAGGCGTTTCCGTGTTTCCATCTGCAAATATAAGGAAATAGTCCCACTGATTAAAATGAAAACGGAGGCAGCCACATTCTAAAACACATCATGGTACAAAAGATGTAAAACTTAGCATGCAAATGCATCCAAAAGCACAAAAAGGATTTTCCTACTCAAAGTAATGATTTTAACAGTTTGATGAAGCCTATTTTGGTCACTATACTAATTTCACTTTAAAATATTTGACAGTTTATAAATGGGTATGTCTTCATGTTAAAACTGTGATCTTGAAAAATTTCTTATTTTTAACTTTTTCTTTTGCTTAAAGTCTTATTGTGATCACTATAAATATAAATCATTTGTTTGTATTAAATCCATTGAATTAATAAACCACAGAATATATTCAAGCTTAGAAAATTTTTAAATCAGACTATTTTAAATAAGAAATACTGATCTATTGAAAAAGGGCATGACTTTTTAAAAACGCTTATCCACAAAAAAAACCCCAAAACCTTGAGATTTAATTTAAACTCCTGACTCTCATAAATCAAAAGAATCTGACATAATTGTCACTGCTATAAACATTACTATGTTAGGCTGCCTAACCTTAAAAAAAAAATAAAAACATTTTCTATCTTTTCATAAAATTCACCTCCTATGTTTACTGTTTTATAAGAAGGTCTTCAGGAATGTGATAAATAGACAAAATTCAAATATGGGACATTAATCTTTTTACATCTAAAAATCATTTTCTAACATCTAGAATCCAAAGTTTAGCTCACATTTGTCTAATTTGTTTGAATATTTTAAAAAGGCAATAAATAAGATATTTATAGTAGACAACATATTTTCTGAGCTAAAACTATTGGTAGTTAACTAGAATATACCAGAGAAGTCTGGAAAGGTTTAGGATTGAAACAGACCTGACACTGGGGAGTAAGTAGAAGTGAATGGTGACAGTAAACAAAGGTGCAGGTGAAAAGGAATCTAGTTCAAGAAGCAGAATGTGGTACTCCAGATGTATCCGAGTGGCATAAATTAGGCAACTTGGCCTTATAAATGAAATTTACATTACTAAGCACAATCCTCCCTAGCAGGTGGAGCATAGGTGCAAGAATTTCACAGCAGTCTATACTTGGAGATTCAAATGTATAGGTAGGCTGTTAGCATTGAGATTACTTCTTGGCAGATGTCAAGCCCAGTTACCCAGCCAGAGTTTATAAATCCCAAGAGGGAAATTCACATACACAAACACACACACACAAGTCAGAATTTGCTGTTTAAAATCTCTAATAGGAAGTTTCTGTGGGTCTTTGTTTTACTTTTACTTTTGCTACAACTACTTTATTTTAAATTCAAGGTGTTTCTTTTATTTGCAGCTACATTTTACAAGATTCTTTCATCCTATTGAATCTAATGAATCAGCTTTTGCAACCATTTTTCTGTTTTTACTCTTGGGTGCTTTGTTTTAAACTTAACTTTTCAGTCTGCCATTAAATAAGAAAAGCCATCAGGAATTTCTTATACCTGGGAAAGTAATAATGCGGCTTAATGGTACAGAGTCCAGGTTTTGAATTGGGTTCAGATGATGTCTCCATCACTGTGAGATTATGAAAATGTTGCTTAATTTCAAGCCTTAGTTTTCCTCAGTTTAAAATGGAAATAATTATAGTGCTTGTTTCATAGTGTTGTGAGGATAAAAAATCTCACACAAAAGAACTTAGCACAGTACTAAGTGCAATTAGTCTTATACTTGTTTCCAAATCCACAAGAAATCAAAACGTTTAGTGAGATGAAGTGTGATTAAGCACTAATCAACACTTGATTACTATGTTCTAGAAGAAAAACAGAAGTGTAGACAACATATAACAAAACATTTCCAAACAATTTTAAGTGAATATTGGAATGTGATGTGTAATTTTATCACTAGTAATTCCAGTTCCTTGATTTAAATTTCCAAAATACACACTGAGAGGCAAGAGTAGGCTCTGGACCAAGTAGAAGACACAACCCACCTTTCTTTATCATTGTTATTAAAGTATCCATGCTGTGTTTACGAAGTACGTGATACACATAAACTGAAAAAGTCAGTAAATATATAAATAGCATTTTATCTGACCTTGGTAAGAGCTAATTTACCAATCTCCATGAAAATAGATTGAGAAAAATAGTATGAAATAAACTCAAGCCCTGGGTCTTGCTACGAATATCACCTTTAAAAATGAAAGCACAGGGCTTCCCTGGTGGCGCAGTGGTTGAGAGCCCGCCTGCCGATGCAGGGGACACGGGTTCGTGCCCCGGTCTGGGAAGATCCCACATGCCGCGGAGCGGAAAAAAAAAAAAAAGCATAATGAGAATAATTTTAACGGTTATAGTGATAGCTCTTCATTAAGTTTTATTCTAATCATTAAAAAGAATTTTTTAAACTTTCTAATTAAAATGGGCCCCATAAAGAAGGGCAACTAAACTAAAAAGTCACATTTTAATTATGGAATACAAAAAACTTTTTAAAAGATAATAGAAATGGTGTCATAGAAACAAAATGAGGTGCATAACTTACCCAAAGTCACCCATTTTTGTAGGACTGTCGTTTTAGAAAGAGTATTACAGGAACTAAAAAGTCAATAGTGTTCAGTTTAAAAAGACAATTGCTCTCTACTCCATTCCATTGTCTTTCCTTCAGGGAAGATTAACTCCTCAATGCCAAAGTGATATAAGGGTATTATTGCAAATACCAGGAAATTTAGATGGACTCATTTTTCATTAATAATTTACTATGCAATTTAAAGAGGAGGACCATGAACACCATCTTAATCATCCAAGTTAAATTGTTTATCTAAATCGCTTAAGCCAACATCCCACCCCTAAACAAATTAGACCAGGACTCCGTGCAATGATGCCTAATTATACATTTCCCCCCACCCCCATCCAGACATCCCTCTTGTTGAAATGCCCAAAATCATGATTATAGACAGCCTGGGATAGTGGCACTGGACCAAGAGTCAGCAGGACTGGATTCTCCTCTCAGCTCTGCCGGGGGAACTTACATTCCCTGGGCTTCAATATCCTTACCTGAAAAATAACACAGTTGAACTAGTTGATCTACAAGGTAGAATAATAGATATTTCCCACCCTTATAATATGTGGAAAGCAGACTTGATATCAAAGATGTATTTTTACAGCACTGTTTAATACTATAATTTAGTACCTACCTGTTTGTGGGGAAAGAAAATATATCACTTGACTTGAGGTATTAAAACAAGAAGAATGTATAAAGTCATGTCTGAAGAACATGTACTAGTCTAGTTGTTTTTGCTTCAAATAAATAGCAGAATTTAGTTAGTAAATGTAAATGATGTTTCTCCTTATTTGAAAAAAAAAATCAAAATCAAACATTTCCCTAATATTAAGACAGACAGTCTTACCTATCGGGTTATTAAACTACCAAATAAGGAAAGTGCACCTCTAAGTTTTTAGGGACGTACAAAAAGCGTCTACAAGATTGTTGCACATTCATTCTATAGCTTTTCTGTGAAATGGATAATAAGAATTCCTAGAGTGTGTGGAGGGCAGAGGAAGGCTAGGCTATGCAATTTTAAAACTACTTTTAAACTAATGCAATTTTAATTATTTTTAAAGTGATGATTTTCTTCTATTTTTTTCAAGCGTCACATCAGTCAGTTTTAACTCATTTTACTCTAATTCCCAGATACAGTCTCTGTCCTTCTCCCGTCCTCCTCCCAGCCCTTCCTTTCTCTCTCCTCTCCCCAGGTACACTCCCTGCCCCTCTCCACTGCTTTTCTAGGCCACCCACCATTACCTAGGCCCTTACCTGTCGGCTCTGAGGGCAGTGAGAGTGAACACGGACACCCCCACGGAGGTGAGCTGGATCACCGGGATGAGTTTGCAGCCCACCTTCCCGAACATCCACTCGTCGAAGAACCTAGGGGTAAGACGGGAATAACGAGGCAGACCTACTAGAGAATGGCCTTGAGGACACGGGGAGGGGGAAGGGTAAGCTGGGAGGAGGTGAGAGAGTGGCATGGACATATATTCACTACCAAACGTAAAATAGATAGCTAGTGGGAAGCAGCTGCACAGCACAGGGAGATCAGCTCGGTGCTTTGTGACCACCTAGAGGTGGGATAGGGAGGGTGGGAGGGAGACGCAAGAAGGAGGGGATATGGGGATATATGTATACGTATAGCTGACTCACTTTGTTATACAGCAGAAACTAACACACCATTGTAAAGCAATTATACGTCAATAAAGATGGTAAAAAAAAAAAAAAAAAGAAGAAGTAGCGGGAAGCATCCACAGGGACGCAGGTGATCAGCAGCAGCACGTCCCCAATGGCCAGGTTAGAGATGAAGATGTTGGGGGCGCTCCTCATGGCGCTGTTGGTGATGAAGATCTTCACCAGCATGATGTTGCCCAGCAAGCCCGCTGTGAGCACGTAGACGGACGGATCACACAGCGGATCACGAACTCCGCAGTGGTCCCGTGCGGGGCGGGTAGGAAATCCCTTGCCGAGACCTCTGGAACGAAACCGCTCTGATATACGCCCGCGGTCCGGGAGAGGTTGGAAAGAGACTCGGGGGGCATGGTCTCTTTCCCAGGAGAGTCCGCTGGAGTTTTCATGCACCCAGGTGCCCTGAAAAGTGCAACGCACTCTTGGGCTTAATGGATTTCCCTCTTGCCAAGTTTACCTCCCGCGGGGATCGCGTCACACCGCCTTGTCCCGAGGAGGACCGGGCCGGGTGAAAAGCCTGGCCACAGGCTCCAGCCCTTCACTTTTAGAAGGGGCACGCACATTGGCTCCTGCTGGCTCCTAATTTAAAAAAAAAAAAAAAAAAAGAGGAAGAAGTTGAGTCTTTGTCCCAGTCCTCAATGGTTTGTTCTCGCTTATAGATAGCGGAGAACAGCCTTTTTGTGAACAAAGATTTATCCCTCTGGAATTAATTAAAATACCTGCCAGACCTTTCTCGGGGAGGGGAGGAAGTCATCCTGTCGCTGTCCAGCGAACCGCCGCTGAAACGCTAGGAACTAGCGTGGGGCGTCTGGCATTTTGCTGGTCCCACAGCTTTGCTCTTGTTTCTGCAGTTCCTGCTGTATTGTGTGGGATTGGAGGGGCTCTGAGTCCTCTCTTGCACACTGCCTCCCTATATATATCTATTCTTACCCGCCTCCGAGTAGGAGATGCCCCAGACAGAAGTCTGTGAACCTCTGAAGATTTGGGGGCTGAGCTGGTGAGTCCCTGAGGCTCTCGCACTGAATTTAGGAAAGAAAAGGAGTGACAAAAGAGGAAGTAAATGAATGGAATTCCCTCCCTACTTTTCTTCCTTGATCCACTTTTCTCACCCCAAATAGAGAAACTTTCTTACTGCTGGCATATTATTTTTTAACTTACAGTTTATTGAAATATAGCATGCATAAAGTACACAATTCTTAAATGTAAGTACAATCTAACCACTATCCCCTAATGTCACCACTATTCATTCTGCCTTTTATCATCTAAAGTTAGTTTGCCTGCTTTTGAGCATCATATAAATGAAATTATAACATGTTTAATCTGGTGTCCAGCTTCTTTTACTCAATATTATAGCTGTGAGGTCCACCCACATTTTTGTGTGTAGTATTTTTCATTGCTGTATACTATTCCAGTATAAATATACCACTGTTCGGGTATCCCTTCTAATGTTGATTGACATTTGGATTCTTTATAGCTTTAGCTAATTTGAATAATGTTTCTGTAAATATCCATGTGCCTGTCTTCTGGTGCACATTGGAATTCCAGACATGGATTTGCTAGGTCACAATGATTATGTTAAACTTGAGCAGAAATTAACAATTTTTCAAAGTGAATTCCAAGTTTTTTTCTTTGGGAAACTTGCTTGACAATACCTATCAAGGCTGAACATATGCATGTCTATGACCGAGCAATGCCACCCCTAAGTATATTCTCAATATATATCTGATACAGTGTTTTAAATAGAACGTCCCTAAAAACAAAATAACTCTCCAAATTAACACCATTTGAGTCTAATATAAACCTCTCAGGAGTGGCACAGTTCTGAAGTTAGCCAAATAACACTTTTTATATTAGGAAAAAACATCTGGCTAATTCCTGGTTAAAGGATAAAATTGTATGATAACAAGAAAATTGGGCAAGACTGCCTACAATGATCTAGTCATAAGCTGATGAAACGTGCCAAGCCATTTGTAAAATTTAAGTAATTTTTTCAGATATTGCTGACCAAGAACAGCATTTAATTATCATAGTTTAATTAGACAAGGTAAACATTTGCATTGTAATCAATTTTATGTTTTTCTAACACAATTACAAGTGCTAATTATACTCTTCTTGGATTTCATTACTTAAAATAGTCTGTTATTGAGGTTGGCTAAATAGAATGCTTATATAATACATTTGAATATGTGTTAATGAACTTTATATATCATAGATATCAAGGCAATTAATATTACATATAAGTTGAAAATGTCTCTAGGAATTTTATCTTCAAAGTTATTTAAGTTTTCACTCTTAGCATCCAATCTCATTATGCAAAGTAAATTAACTACAAAGCAATCTTCTAAATTCTTAAATCTCTCAGCCTTTCAAACTGCAGCTATACATTTTAACCTATTTTATATGAAAACATATTTTAGTCTAAATTGCTGTATGCATAGCTGTATTCTCTTCTGATTGTGTCTGGATGATGCTAAGGACTTAGATAAGAAAAATGTCTAGTCTAAAACTGGATTAATAAATATCCAATTGCCTAGCATTGTAGAAATAAGGCATCTGAATTATTGATTTTTTCCATTTCAAGTGAATCCATATGCATTTACTGAAAGGCTTGGGCTCATAGGAGTGGAGAGTATAATAAATGTGTTAATAATGATGGCCTTCCTGATATTTTATTAAAATATGTTATAAAGTTATTGTCACTATGTATGTGTTATTTAGACACATCACCAAGTTACATATAGGTACACGAGTGTTGTCACATTTGTATAGGGGCAGTATACATCAGAGATAAATATCTATTGAAGGAACAAACTTTTTTTTGAAATCAATGTGTCATACACTACATTAGATTCCTTAGCATCATGTCTAATTTAACATTTATAAATATTCTATGAAGTAGGTATTTGAATCTTAATTTTACATATGAGACAATCAAAACTCATAGAGACAAGATAACTTTCTTAATTTTATAAAGACATCAGAAAAACTACATTTAAAAGCTTATTATATTGGACTTCAAAGTCTATTGTATCTCACTGTTCCCAGAGAATAAAAGTGCCTGGGAAAATGTGATTTCTATATAATTGAAGGATATATTTTTAGTACTAAGGCATTCAATGTTTATAAAGTATACATTATACATTTCATTGCCTTAAACTGAACAAATGCTTTTCAGAACTATATATAAACATTTCTTGCTGTTTCAAATTCATGTAAATAAGTTGGAAACCACAACCAAAAATAAGGACAAAATCAGTCAATTTAAACTAAGCCAATAATGGCACAGATGATATAATAAGTAGATAAGGATATTAAAAATGTTAGAAAAACCTTATTTCATGATTTTGAGTAGGAAGAGGAAAACATTAGCATGTAAGGAGCGATATGGAGCATATAAAAATAAATATATTGAATTTATATTGAGATAAAAACAATGTCTGTGATGAAAAACAAACTTTACAGGATTAACAGCAGATCAAACACTGCAGAAGAAAAGGTGGAGAATTTGATAATATAGTAAGAGGAGCTATCTGAAATGAAATACAGAGAGAAAAAGACTGAAAATAATGAACAGAGTATCAGTGCACTATATCTGTAACTAGGTCCCTGAAGGACAGGAAAGAAAGGAAGAGGTTTTTAAATATTTGAAGAAAAAATGGCCCCAAATTTTTCAAATTTGATGAAAGCAAATCCCAGGCAGAAGAAACATGAAGAAAACTCTACCAAGATTGAAAACTAGCAGCTTTCCCACTAAGGTCAGGAGCAAGGTAAGGGTGTCCTCCTTCACCACTTTTATCCAACATTGTACTGCAAGTTCTAGGATTGCAGTAGGGGAAAAAAAAAGAAAATGAAAGGTATACTGATTAGGAAGGAAGAAATAAAACACTCCTTGTTAGGGAATGACATGATTGTCTATGTAGAAAATCCAAGAGAATCAACAACAAAAAAAGAGCTCCTGTAACTAATAAGTGATTACAACAAGGTTGCAGAATATAAGGTTAATTTATAAAAGTCGATTGCTTTCTTATATACCAGCAATAAGCAAGTGGAATTTGAAATTAAAAACACAGTACCACTTACACTAGCACCCACCAAAATAAAATACTTAGGTATAAATCTGACAAAATATGTATCAGTTCTGAGATTATTAAAGCAGATGAATCCATGGGGAACCTAACTGGGCTCAGATACTGGAGATCACATTACTTGCCATTAAGGTGGCCTATGGGAGACCCACATAGGTATGTTGGGTATATAAAGGTATATTTAGGGGTAACCACTCCCACATGAGTTTGTCTTGGGAAATGGAAAAATTTTCTGTGCAGATGTGTTTCCTAATTTCACTCAGGCAGTTACAATACAATGGATACAACATATATGGTAGATAAAACAAAACTGGACTACCAGGTCAAAGAGACCATTAGGGGAAATGAGACTAGACATAGGTAAATCAACACAAACAGAATTCACCTTTAATGCAAAGAGACATTCAGAGGATAAAACCTTCTTGCAAGAGTATGGTGCCCCATGATATCTTATTCTAGGGAGAAGGCAAATGAGAGTAAGCTTCTTAGTCTGGTAAAGAAGCTTTAACTAAATTTCTTCCAAAGGGAAGACATGTTAAAAAAAATGTGAATGAACAAAATGGTAGGAAGGAGCTTGTACTCTGAATCAAAAAGAGCTGTTAGATATATTACTACAAATAGAAGCAGAAGTAGCCCAGGATGGGAGGACAATGTCTAGAATGGCAGTGTAAAGAGTCCACATACATTCTCCCTAGTGAAACAACCATAATTGGTGAAAATTATAAGTAAACATAAATAATCATTTAATGTCTCTAGAAATTGTCCAAAGTACATACAGCAACTGAAGAAAAATTATTCAATATTATCTACTAAATCTAAGTGAAAACATCCAAAGTCTGACATTTGAGACTTGATCCTCATTGCTAGCTCTGCATGACAAAAACTCCTCTCTCTGTGGGTGCAACAACGAACACAAGACTCCTTCTGCCCCCAGCAGAGAAACCAATCATTAGGCACCATGAAGAACCATGGTAATGTGATATCACACACACACAAAAAAGACAATTCTCCAGAAACCAAACTTAAAGTCATGGAATATTATGATCTAACTGATAAAGAATTCAACATATAATAAAATAAAAAAATTTTATTCAGGAAAAAAATTAATGAACAGAAGGAATACTTTATCAAAGAGATTGAAAGTCTAAAAACAAACCAAACAGAAATTCTGGAGTTGAAGAACTCAATAAATGAGATGAAGAACATATTAGAAAGCATTGGAAATAGAGAAGACCATATGATAGAGAGTATTAGCGAGCTCAAAGATAGAAATATAGAAATGAGACAAGTAGAAAAGGAGACACAATTAAGATGTTAAAAAATGAAGAAATTCTATGACAGTTATCTGACTCCATTAGCAAGGGCAATGTTAGAATAATGGGTATCCCAGAAGGAGAAAAGAGGGAGAAGAGAGCAGAGAGTTTATGTAAAGATATAAAATCAGAGAACTTCCCAAACCTGGGGAAGGAAATGAATATACAAATCCATGGAACTAAGAGAACATCAAATTACCTAAAAGCAAAAAGGTCTTCTCCAAGACACATTATATTAAAGCTGTCAAAAGTTAGTGACAAAGAAAGAATTTTAAAAGCAGCCAAGGAAAAAAGAATGGTAATCTACAGAGGAACCTCCATTAGGCTATCAGCAGATTTTTTCAGCAGAAACTCTACAGGCCAGGAGAGAGTGGAATGACACACTCAAAAGTACTGAAAGTATTGAAAGATAAAAACTCTCAGCCAGGAATACTCCACACAGCAAAATTATACTTAAGATATGAAGGAGAAATAAAGGATTTCCTTGACAAACAAAAGCTGAGGGAGTTCATTAACACTAGACTTGCTTTACAGGAAATAATGAAAGAAGTTCTTCTATCTGAAATGAAAAGGGAAAAGCACACAAAACTTTGAGTAAGATGATAAATAGACATACAGGAAAAATGCAACTCTGTATTGGAACAGGTTGTTAAAAACTTAATTGTAGCACAAAGGTTAAAGGGAAAAAAGCAGTGAAAGTACTATAACTACTTCAATCTGGTAACAAACTCACAACAAGAAAAGGGATCATTTGAGACAAAAAAAATCAAAAATGGGGAAGAGGAAAAGGAAGGAACCCATATAGGCAAATGAAGATAAGATGCCATTAGCAGAAAAAGGACTATTTTATCTATGAGACAGTTTACACAAACCTCATGGTAACCACAAAATGTAAATCTAGAACAGAGACACAAAACATAAAAAAAGAAGAAACTGGGACTTCCCTGGCAGTCCAGTGGTTAAGACTCCATGCTCCCAATGCAGGGGGAACAGGTTTGATCCCTGGTCGGGGAACTAAATTCCTGCATGCCACACAGCATGGCCAAAAAAAAAAAAAAAAAAAAAAAAAAGAGGAAACTGAAAAAAAAATTATAGAAAACCACCAAACTAAAATGGCAGAATGAAAAAGAAGGAAAAAGAAATAATAGAAATAGATAATAACCAGAAAAAAAGATAAAATGGCAGTATTAATTCACATTGATCAATAATCACACTCTATGTAAATAGATTGAATTCAGTAATCAAAAGATACAAAATGACTAGATAGATTAAAAGACAAGACCCAACTATATGCTGCATCCAGGAAATTCACCTCAGCTCTAAAAAGAAATATAGACTCAAAGTGAAAAGATGGTAGATGATACCCCAAGCAAATCACAGCCATAGGAAAGCACTTATAGCCTACTTATATCAGACAAAATACACTTCAAGCCAAAAAAGGTAACAAGAGACAAAGAAGGACATTACATCATGATAAAGGGGACAATTCATCAAGAAGACATTATTGTTATTAATATATATGGACATAACATAGGAGCACTAAAAGCAATTATTAACAAACCTAAAGAGAGGAATTGACAGCAACACAATAACAGTAGAGAAAATAGTAGGGGACTTCAACACCCCACTTGCATCAATAGACAGATCATCCAGACAGAAAGTCAATAAGGAAACAGCAGCCTTATATAAAACATTAGACCAAATGGATTTGATACACTGCAGAACATTCCATCCAAATGCAGCAGAATACAGATTTTCCACAAATGCACATGGAACAGTCTCAAGGATAGACCAAATGTTGGGAGACAAAACAAGTTTTAATAAATTTAAGAAGATTGACTTGAGAAAGAAAAACGGAGCTGGAGGAATCAGGCGCCTTGACCTCAGACTCTACTACAAAGCTACAGCAATCAAGACAGTATGGTACTGGCACAAAAACAGAAATACAGATCAATGGAACAGGATAGAAAGCCCAGAGATAAACCCACACACATATGGTCACCTTATCTTTGATAAAGGAGGCAAGAATATACAATGGAGAAAAGGAAGCCTCTTCAATAAGTGGTGCTGGGAAAACTGGACAGCTACATGTAAAAGTATGAAATTAGAACACTCCCTAACACCACACACAAAAATAAACTCAAAATGGGTTAAAGACCTAAATGTAAGGCCAGACACTATCAAACTCTTAGAGGAAAACATAGGCAGAACACTCTATGACATAAATCACAGCAAGATCCTTTTTGACCCATCTCCTAGAGAAATGGAAATAAAAACAAAAATAAACAAATGGGACCTAATGAAACTTAAAAGCTTTTGCACAGAAAAAGATACCATAAACAAGATGGCAAGACAACCTGCAGAATGGGAGAAAATATTTGCAAACGAAGCAACTGACAAAGGACTAATATCCAAAATTTATAAGCAACTCAAATGGAAATAAAAACAAAAGTAAACAAATGAGACCTAATGAAACAAAAGCTTTTGCACAGCAAAGGAAACCATAAACAAGATGAAAAGACAACCCTCAGAATGGGAGAAAATATTTACAAATGAAGCAACCGACATAGGATTAATCTCCAAAATTAAGAAGCAGCTCATGCAACTCAATATCAAAAAAACAATCAACCCAATCCAAAAATGGGCAGAAAACCTAAATAGACATTTCTCCAAAGAAGATATACAGATTGCCAACAAACACATGAAAGAATGCTCAACATCATTAATCATTAGAGAAATGCAAATCAAAACTACAATGCAATATCATCTCACCCCGGTCAGAATGGCCGTCATCAAAAAATCTAGAAACAATAAATGCTGGAGAGGGTGTGGAGAAAAGGGAACCCTCATACACTCTTGGTAGGAAAGTAAATTGATACAGCCACTATGGAGAACAGTATGGAGCTTCCTTAATAAACTAAAAATAGAACTACCATATGACCCAGCAATCCCACTACTGAGCATATACCCTGAGAAAACTATAATTCAAAAAGAGTCATGTACTACAATGTTCACTGCAGGTCTATTTACAATAGCCAGGACATGGAAGCAACCTCAGTGTCCATTGACAGATGAATGGAGAAAGAAGATGTGGCACATATATACAATGGAATATTACTCGGCCATAAAAAGAAACGAAATTGAGTTATTTGTATGAGGTGGAAGGACCTAGAGTCTGTCCTACAGAATGAAGTAAGAGAGAAAAAAAAAAACCATATGCTAACACATATATATGGAATCTAAAAAAAAAAAAAAAAAGGTCATGAAGAAACTAGGGGCAAGATAGCAATAAATACGCAGACCTACTAGAGAATGGACTTGAGGACATGGGGTGGGGGAAGGGTGAGCTGGGACAAAGTGAGAGAATGGTAGTGTATATATGGACATATATACACTACCAAATGTAAAATAGATAGTTAGTGGGAAACAGTCACATATCACAGGGAGATCAGCTTGGTGCTTTGTGACCAGCTAGAAGGGTGGGATAGGGAGGGTGGGAGGGAGGGAGATGCAAGAGGGAAGAGATATGAGGATATATGTATATGTAAAACTGATTCACTTTGTTATAAAGCAGAAACTAACACACCATTGTAAAGCAATTATACTCCAATAAAAACGTTAAAAAAAACCAAAATACCAAGTAAAAATTTGCAAAATAAATAAATTTAAGAAGATTGAAATCATAGCAAGCATCTTTTCTGATCACAGTGGTATGAAACTAAAAATCAACTACAAGAAGAAAGCCAGAAAAACCACAAATATGTGGAGACTAAACAACATGCTACTGAACAACTATTGGGTCAATAAAGAAATAAAGGAGAAATTTTAAAAATGCCTGAAGACAAATAAAAATGAAAATACAACCTACCAAAATCTATGAGATTCCGTAAAAGTGATACTAAGAGGGAAGTTTATCCTACTTCAAGAAACAAGAAAAATTTCATATAAAAACAATCTAACCTTACACAAAAGGAACTAGAAAAAGAAGCAAAAATAAAGCCCAAAATCAGTAGAAGGAAAAAAATAATAAAGATCAAAGCAGAAATAAATGAAATAGAGACTAAAAAGATGATAGAGAAGATCCATGAAACTAAGATCTGGTCCTTTGGAAAGAAACCAAGTTGACAAACATTTAGCTAGACTCACTAAGAAAAGAAGAGAGAAGGGTCAGAAAAATAAAATCAGAAATGAAAGAAGATAAATAACAACAGATATCACAGAAATACAAAGGATTATAAGAAAATATTATGAAGAGCTATATGCCAATAATTTGGACAACCTAGAAGAAATAGAAAATTCTTAGAACCATACAAACTTCCAAGACTGAACCATGAAAAAATAGAAAACCTGAATAGACCAATCTCTAATAAGGAGATTGAAACAGTGACCAAAGCCTCCCAAAAAAACAAAACTGCAGGACCAGATGGATTCACAGGTGAAGTCTACCAAGCATTCAAAGATTTAATAACTAACTGTCCTTCTCAAACACTTCCAAAAAATTGAAGAGAAGAGAACACTTCTCAACTCATTTTACGAGGCCAACATTACCTTGATACCAAAACTAGACAAGGACAACACACAAAAAGAAAACTACAAGCCAATATCTCTGGTGAACATAGATGCAAAAGTCCTCAACAAGATATTAAAATGATCATACATCATAATCAAGTGGGATTTATCCCAGGGATTCAAGAATGATTTAATACCTCCAATAAATCAACATAATACACCACATTAGCAAACTGAAGAATAAAAATCATGTGATCATCTCAATAGATGCAAAAAATCTTTTGACAAAAGTCAATATCCATTTATGATAACTCTCAAAAAAGAAGGTATAGAGGAAACATTCAACATAATAGGGCCATATATGACAAACCCACAGCTAACATCATATTCAACAGTGAGAAGGTGAAAGTATTTCCTCTAGGATCAAGAATGAGACAAAAATGTTGACACTCTTATTCAACATAGTATTGGAAGTCCTAGCCAGAGCAATTAGGCAAGAAAAAGAAATAAAAGGCATCCAAATTGGAAAGGAAGGACTAAAACTACCACTATTTGCTAGTATCTTGATTTTATATATAGAAAATCCTAAAGATGCCACCAAAAACCTTTCAAAATAATAAGCAAATACAGTAAAGCTTCAGGGTACAAAATCAATATACAAAAATATGTTGCATTTCTATACACTAACAATGAACTAGCAGAAAGAGAAATAAAGAAAACAATCCCATTTACAATTGCATCAAAAATATTAAAATACCCAGGAACAAATCTAACCAAGGAGGTGAAATACCTGTACACTAAAGACTATCAGACATTGTCGAAAGAAATTGAAGAAGACAGAAATAAATGGAAAGATATTCTATGCTCATGTATTGAAAGATATTCTATGCTCTTTTAACAACATTTTAATGTTGTTAAAATGTCCACACTGCCTTAAGCAATCTACAGATTCAATACAATCCCTATAAAAAACCCAACAATATTTTTTTCACAGAAATGGAAAAAAAAATCCTAAAATTTATATGGAACCACAAAAGACCCCAAATAGCCAAAACAATCTTGAGGAAAAAGAACAAAGCTGGAGGTATCACACACCTTAATCTCAAACTACATTACAAAGCTATAGTAATCAAAGCAGCATAGTAGTGGCAGAAAAACAGACACAGAAATAAAAGGCATCCAAATTGGAAAGGAAGGACTAAAACTACCACTATTTGCTAGTATCTTGATTTTATATATAGAAAATCCTAAAGATGCCACCAAAAACCTTTCAAAATAATAAGCAAATACAGTAAAGCTTCAGGGTACAAAATCAATATACAAAAATATGTTGCATTTCTATACACTAACAATGAACTAGCAGAAAGAGAAATAAAGAAAACAATCCCATTTACAATTGCATCAAAAATATTAAAATACCCAGGAACAAATCTAACCAAGGAGGTGAAATACCTGTACACTAAAGACTATCAGACATTGTCGAAAGAAATTGAAGAAGACAGAAATAAATGGAAAGATATTCTATGCTCATGTATTGAAAGATATTCTATGCTCTTTTAACAACATTTTAATGTTGTTAAAATGTCCACACTGCCTTAAGCAATCTACAGATTCAATACAATCCCTATAAAAAACCCAACAATATTTTTTTCACAGAAATGGAAAAAAAAATCCTAAAATTTATATGGAACCACAAAAGACCCCAAATAGCCAAAACAATCTTGAGGAAAAAGAACAAAGCTGGAGGTATCACACACCTTAATCTCAAACTACATTACAAAGCTATAGTAATCAAAGCAGCATAGTAGTGGCAGAAAAACAGACACACTGATAAGTGGAACAGAATTGAGAGCCCAGAAATAAACCCACACATATATGGACAGTTAATTTATGACAAAGGAGCAAAGAACACACAATGGAGAAAGGATCATCTCTTCAACAAGCGGTGTTGGGGGACTTCCCTGGTGGCTCAATGGCTAAGAATCTGCCTGCCAATGCAGGAGACACGGGTTCGAGCCCTGGTCTGGGAAGATCCCACATGCCACAGAGCAGCTAAGCCTGTGCACCACAACTCCTGAGCCTGTGCTCTAGAGCCCGCGAGCCACAACTACTGAGCCTGAGTGCCACAACTACTGAAGCCCGCCCACTCTAGGCCCCATGTGCCACAACTACTGAGCCCCTGTGCTGCAACTACTGAAGCCCATGTGCCTAGAGTCTGTGCTCTGCAACAAGAGAAGCCCATGCATCACAATGAAGAGTGACCCCCACTCGCCGCAACTAGAGAAAGCCCGCTTGCATCAACAAAGACCCAAAGCAGGCAAAAAAAAAAAAAAAAAGAATTGGGGAAAACTGGACAGCTACATGCAAAAGAATGAAAATAGACCACTGTCTCACACAATACATAAAAATCAATTCAAAATGGATTAAAGACTTAAAAACTGAAACCATAAAACTCCTAGAAGAAAACATGGGCAATACATTCTCTGACATCAGTCTTAGCAATATCTCTGTGGATATGTCTCCTCAGGCAGGGAAACAAAAGCAGAAATAAACAAATGGGGCATCAAACTAAAAAGCTTCTTCACAGCAAAGGAAACAATCAACAAAACAAAAAGACAATCTACAAAATGGGAGAAGATATTTGTAAATCATACATCTGATAAGGGGTTAATATATATAAACAACTCATACACCTCAACAACAACAACAACAAATCTGATCTAAAAATCGGCCGAGAACCTAAATAGACATTTTTTCCAAAGAAGACATGCAGATGGCCAACAGGCACATGAAAAGATGTTCAACATCACTAATTATTAGGGAAATGTGAATCAAAACCACAATGGGATATCTCCTCATGCCCGTTGGAATGGCTATTACCAAAAAGGCAAAAGGAGAGAATGTGTAGAAAAGGGAGCCCTCATATATTATAAGTGGGAATGTACACTGAAGTAGCCACCATGGAAAACAATATGGAGGTTCCTCAAAAAATTAAGAATAGAACTACCATATGATCCACCTGTTTATCTGAACAATATGAAAACACTAATTCAAAAAGATATAGGCACCCTTAGGTTCATCATGAGCATTATTTAGAATAGCCAAGTTATGAAAACAATCTAAGTGTCCATGTTTGAATAAATGGGTAAAGAAAATGTGGTATATATACAATGGAATACTACTCAGCCATAAAAGAGATGAAATCTTACCATTTATGACAAAACAGATGGACCTTGAGGATATCATGCTAAGTGAAATAAGTCAGACAGAGAAAGACAAATACAGTATTATTTCACTCATATGTGGTCTATTTTTTAAAATAAAATAGATGAACAAACCAAACCAAACAAAAACAAACTCATAAATACAGAGAACAGAGTAGTAGTTACCAGAGGAGAAAGAGGAGGGGGGGGTTTGAGGAGAGGGCAAAATGGGTAAAGGGGTCAACTGTATGGTGATAGATGGAAACTAAGCTTTTAGTGGTAAGCATGCTGTAGTGTATACAGAAGTCAAAATACAATGTTGTACACATGAAACTTATATAATGTTATAAACCAATGCTACCTCAATTTTTTAAAAGTTTGTTCTTTGTTCTTTGAAGAGATCAACAAAATTGAAAAAACTTTAGCTAGACTACCAAGAAAAAAAGAGAGAAGACTCAAATTACCAAAATCAGGTATGAAAGAGGGACATCACTTTGGTGCTTTACAGAACACAATCAAGAAAGTGGAGTGACAATCCACAGGATGGAATTTATAAATCATATATCTGAAAGGGACTTATATCTTGAAAATATAAAGAGCCATTACAACTCAATAATAAAAAGATAAATAACCCAATTCAGAAATGTACAATGGATCTGAATAGACATTTTTCTAAAGAAGATATATAATTGATCAATCAGCACACGAAAAGATGCTCAAATCATTAATCATCAGGGAAATGCAAATCAAAACCACAATGAAATACCACGCCAAACTCACTAGAATAACTATAATAAAAAATAAAGACATCAGGAGTTCCCTGGTGGTCTGGTGGTTAGGACTATGTGCTCTCACTGCTAAGGGCCCAGGTTCAATCCCCGGTTGGGGAGCTAAGATCCTACAAGCCATGTGGCGTGGCCAATAAATAAATAAATAAATAAAGACAAAAACAAGTGATGACAAGGATGTGGAGAAATTCAAACCCTTGGAGAAATGAAAAATGGTGCATTCACTATAGAAAAGTCTGGCTGTTCCTCAAAAGATTACATAAAGTACCATATTACCCAGCAATTCTACTCCTAAGCGTACACCCAAGAGAACTGAAAACAAATGTTACACAAACCTATACACAAATTATCTTAGCTTTATTCATAAGAGCCAAAAAGTGGAAACAACTCAAATGTCTATCAACTAATGAATAGATAAATAAAATGTAAAATATCCATACAACGATGTTCCTATACTGCATTAAGGAATCAAGTACTGATACATGCCACAATGCAGATGAAGCCTGAAAATTTCAATACTAGGCTAGGTGAAGAAGCTAATCACAAAAGACCACAAAACGCATGATTCCATTTACATAAAATGGAATTTATGAAATTTATATGAAATGTTGAGAATGGGCAAACCTACAGAGATGGAAAGTACTTTAGCAGTTGCCTAGGACTGTTGGGAGTTGGGAAGAAATAGGGGGAAATGCTAACAGCTATGGACTTGTTTGGAGGGGATACAATATTTTTCAATTGATTGTGGTAATGGTTACACAACTGTGAATATATCAGAAACCATTTAATTGTACACTTTAAGTGGGTGAAAGGCATGGTCTGTGAATTATATATCACTAAAGATTTTAAGAAGAAGAAAGAAAAGGAGGAAGAGACTCATTAGCTTATTGTGTTTATTGCTTCATCCATTTAGGGAAAATCTATGAACCCTCTGAATTATGGAAGTTTCCAAATGGGGAATATAATTCACATCAGTCTCCTTGACAGCTTTGGTTTCATGGGTAGATCAAAATAAGTCATACCCCATTGTTGACCTTGTGGGGACTGGAAATATTTTAGTTTTCTCTCAGATTATCCCATTGAGACATTGCTTGGCTGTTTTAGAAGACCCTTCCCATTGGGAGAGTATTTCAACTCAGTCCTGTAAAATGATAAAAGATCTGTGGTTATGCCACAAAATACTTGTATCCTGAACTCACCCATGTATGTCTTTTGGTTTACACCACTGTATGCAGCAAAACCTGTATGTACCTGCGAAGAGGTCATTTCTGTTGGGAAGGGGCAATGAATACAACCATTATAATTTCTGATTTGTAGATAAAAACAAAAAAATTAAATAATTTTCCTAATGAGAAAATTTTGCTTTGGTTGTATAATAAGGTGATTTCTATGAGTTTTCCAGTTACTGTTAATTGTAAAAAAATTAACTAGACTGCCACTTATGTAGCAGTGTCTTCACCTTAGTCATTCAGAAGAAACTTCTTTGGAATAGTTTTATCCACCTGCTGGTTTCAAACAGGATTCACAAAAATGTGAAAAAGATCATTTTATGCTAATTAGGACATATAGAATTGGGATGAGATTGGCTATTAACGAAAAAATTGAAGATTGAAAAACTTAGGGTACCATAAATGTCAGTAACTAATCTGTGTAGAAATATGACTTCAAAGAATATGCATTAATATGCTCTTAGTAAACTCCACTGAAACTCCCCATTTAAGATGAAGTTCTTTCTCTCTTGGTGGGATATTTCTCAAATAACTTGCTCAGGAACCACCAAGGCATTACCTAACACACGAGGAAATGGAATCTGTACAGCTTAACTATTAAATTGACAAAGTAAGCAAATACTTCAATTCTTTCTAATTTAATGATATTTTCTTATTCTAAAAAGCCCATTTAATTACCACAGTACATGAGGTTTTCATTCTAAATGCTCAGTAGAGCCACAGAAAGAAACAAAATATTCCAAATTGGAAAACTTGGCCTGAATGGGAAACTGGTAAATAATCTGCTAGGTGTCTTTCAAAAATAGGCAAGATTATAGTTTCTTGGGAGTTAGTATCTCCCAAGAATTTCATTTGAATTCTGAATTTTGTGCTTAAAGGAATCACCACAATGTGATTCAACATTTTCCCCTCTTGCAGCATACGACTGGAAAGTAGTTCATACAGGCAAACAACTTGACTTAGCTTTCAGTAGAAGGTGCTTTATTTTTTTCAAATATTATGAAGTAAACATGAAAGAATAAATATTATCTTCAAATTCAATATAAAGTAAGAATTTAATAAATCTCGAAAATCATTGGCTGTGGCATCAGCACTCCTCAAATAAGAGACAGGATGACTAGCATGTCTTTACCCCCTAAATTCTTATTACTAAACTATAACGTATCTTCACGGGCAATAGGAGTTGACAATTCAATATTTTGTGTCTCATTAGCTCCACCTACTGAGTGCTGGTCACATTTCAGAAATACTTACAAGCAAATGCAAAAGGAACCAAATCAAAGTAACAGAAGGATGACAATAGAATGATTGTATCTCAGCATTTCTTTTAATCCACGCTATTTGAGTAGACATGCAGTAGCCAGAGCAGTGACCGTCAGGTCAAAAAAAAAAAGAATTATCTTTAAATTTCATTTATATAAGTATGACACTTAATTTGGTTAAAATATTTGACAAAAGCAAATATTAAGCCATACCAGCCTTACTCATCAGAATTATAATAAAAATTATATAAAAAATGCATGTGAAAAATCTTTGCAAACCACAAAACACTAAAAAATTTAAAACATTCTGTACAATTTAACCCATAATGGAATGCCATTTTCAGTTTTAATTTTTTTCAAAAAACTTTAAAATGCTACAACTGAACTTATGATCTAAGCTAGGCTGTTACTTTAACTTTGATTAATCAAAAAATTTGGGAAAGCTGAAATATTTCATTTCACTGGAAAGAGATTTTCCATATTTGATGCTTAAACCCCTTTCTTAGTATTTTCTCATATCTAAAAATAAAGGGGGGGTATTTTTATAGCCTAAAGTCATATTTTATTTTTCAGTTTTGAAAATGCATTGAATCATACACACCGAACATGGTGTATTAAGACTCAATTGATGAAAATGGAGTGGTAATTCAAACTTCTGACTTCGCTGAAACAACTGAAAGAGTCAGGAAGCACATGAAGAACTTAAAGTGGTTAAGTATCAAGTTTATTGATATTCAACTGTTGGTAAGTTTTATAAAACAGAGTGGTTCTATTTGGAAAGAGTTCTTCTCACAAACTTTAGCTCTTTTACCACCTTCCTGGAAAACTTGTCCGAAGTAACAAAATAACAATAAATAATAAAGTAATAACTAATAATAAAATTAAAATTAAATAATCCCTGTATCTGATTAAATACATTCATTACACGTTTTTTTCTACCATATGCATAATGCAGGTAAAACACCAGGATTGAGGAATCAAACAATGCTCCCATTACATGTTTTCTCATCCACAGTCTCCAATCGTACAATAAGCAGCTTACTAAATTTGAAAGCATCTAAACATCTGTAAACATTTAAATATTTGCCACTTTTCCCTGAAATTTCAATTTTGTCTGAACATTTCCTTTTCACGTAGAGCCTTTGATGTTTTGAAAATATAAACAGAGCCAAAATATTGAAGTCACTAGTAGTCTCCAAATGCAAATACATGAATGTTTAGCAGAAATCTTCCTTTGGCCCAATTCCTTCCTACATTCACATTTTCCTGGCTGTAAACCTCTGGTGATGCCCCAGAGGTTTCTCAGCATGAAGAGCCCAGTTATGAACTAGGAAAAGCTCCACTCAAAGCCTATACATGCAGTTACAAAGTGCTCTGGAGAGGTTAAAAAACTGATAAGAATTTGGTCCACTGAATATAACCTGCAGTGATATTGCTAGAGAAGACAAGAATGTGAATGCACATAGGTTGGAAAAATAAATTACCTCGTTGCCTTGAAGGCAATCTCCTTGGGTCAAGGCTAAGACCTTTTTCTTGGTGTTGTGTGGAGAATTATCTCTATCACTTTTTTTTCTCCACATAACTAGGTGGTTTGTGGTCAGTAATCTGCTATTTTTTCCCAAATTGTCTTTCAAAAAATGGAAAGGGTTCTCATTAGTTGAATGGAAGTGATTGATCATGATAACAAATGTCTTTCTCAAAATCCATCATGACTTTAAATCAAGGTCAGGGTATGAATAGGACTTCTGCCTTCCTCATATTTATTTTCTCTCTCTAGGTTTGTATGTCAGTCTGTGTCTAGCTAATGTCAACAGCAGAAGAAAATAACATCGTGCTTCAAGAAATGCAGTCTTGTTAATATTTATTTAAGAGGTACTGACTTGATAATGATCATCAGAAAACATTTCGGTCAAAAAAACAAAAATGTACTTGTGTCTACAAATACATTTAATTTCCATAGCAGAAACTTTAATTCAAGGAGAAAATAGACTAGTCCTGAGACTAAGGATGGTGGCGCAAAACATAATATTTGTAAAGGTCAGTACAGCTTACTGATTAGGGTTTCTATGCCAAATAACTTGCTAGACAGTTTATTATTATCTCATGTTTATCATTATCTCATGTCGTATTCTTACCAACACTATGAACTCCATATCATTATGCTTGTTTTACCAGGAAGAAAACTAAATTTAGAGAGGTAAAGTAACATATCCAAGGTCATCCAGCTAGACAGTGACAGAAGAGAGAACTGAAGTCTAGTGAATCTCCATACACTAGGAAAAATGCCTCCTGGCAAGGAGCTACATGTGATAGGATTAAGAAGCCTTTTTTCTAATTCACTTAGAATCAGAGTCAGCTCACACAGCTGTGTGCCTGTGGGACTGTCTGCCCAAATTGAGTGAGTTTTTCTCATTTATACAAAAATGTCCAGGGATCTAGTACCAGCCCCGTGGGGCGGCAAATGTTCTAAAACTTCAGGGAGAAGTTTGCTTTTAGCTCAGTTGATCAGAAATAGGATCATACACATAAAATTTAAACTTAGCCTGAAAAAAAGTATAGAATTTTAACTAGGAAGATGAAGAGTGGGAAGGTAAAGTAGGACATTTTTTTGAAAACGCAAAGGATCCACCCATTGTTCTGTGTATTCTCTTAATCTCACAAAAACATATACCTACCCAAACACATACACCCACACGAAAACATATCTTCAGCCTACAATTACTATAGGAAGCTGTGCATAGAATATTTGGCTCAAAGGGAGTGTGTAGCGTTATTAAAACCTTGTTTGAATGCAGATAAAGTTCTTCAAGGGGTTCTATTTTTAGAACCGTTTATGAAGAACTCATGCTCAAATGGTACTTTCCCTAACAGTCTTGAAATTCTAGAAGGTTGTTGATGCTTTTGAGTTGTGACATAGCAGGAATCAGGGGAAGGTCTCTGTATCATACCTGTGATACCACCTGATTCCAAATTACTCTGTCTACCAACTCCAGGGTCTTGCTTTTTCACAAGATCTCCTTGTGTCATTTGACAATTGATAAGCAATTTTCAGCCAGGTGTGACTTAGGCATTCTTTTATTTTCTTATCCATCAAATCTCCATTCATAACTGTTACATATCTCAATAGATTTAAGATCTATTGGCATAAAATCATTTTTCAGATTATTATTATTGTAAATTTTATCCAGTGAGGCAAATAACCCCACAATGATTATCTTGTTGTTAACATAACTGCTTTAAACAAATTAACTTATCATCATTAGAAACCTGCCACCTCACCCAAAATAAGTTAAGTCTTACATACGTTTTATAGATAAAAATTGTTATTAGGAACTTGCAGCCCATAAACTCATCTTAAATTGTTTGTACTCAAAAACATAAATGATGGGACTGGTTTCCATTCGTTGCAGTGTACAAGGATCTTGTGATGATAAAGTCACTAAAGGTCACTAGACGTTCACAAAACCTCTCACTACATCTTGAAAAGTATGTACCCTGAACATATAAAACTGGATAAATCATTCCTTCTAAAACTCTCAGAGACTACGTGATGGTTTTAGTTCATCTGACTCATAAAACTCGAATAATTATAGTCAGTAGCATATTTATATAATCATCTCACATATGGTTTCATATTTTACCAGCTCCAGTACATTTGCATCCTGAGATCTATATTAACATTTTAAAGGTAAATTAGCATATCCTAATACTTAATAAGTAGGAATTCATAGAAAAATGGACGTTAAAATTTGCTTCTAAAAGGGAGAAAATACGGTTTATATATTAGGTGTTCATAGCAGGGAAAGGCATTAATCAGCTTTCAAAAGCTAAATTTGTCTCAAGCTCATTATTATTCAAAGCAATGAATTTTCCCTGGTAACATGTCATAAAGGGAATAAAGAATGGAAGTTCTAATGATAGCCCAGCAATTTAGCACAGGGTTTTAATTCAGTAATCTGGAGTTTATGCACATAAGACTGATTATATGCACCAAAGTTTGATTCTACAAGCATTTCATAAATGAAAGGAATGCTATGTATTTCAACAATGCAAAATATGATTCAGTATATACTGAAATTAAGAAACAGTTGGAGTATACTGCTTTGCCAAATATAAAAGAATCATTACTTTTCTCCACACTAAAGCATGCAACAAAAGCACTTACAATTTCTCATTATGTCCAACATTGGAAAATTACAGCAAATTGATCACTTATAGAACCTATACTGATGAAAATCGGGGTGAAATCAAGGATAAGCACTGACAAATGAGTAATATTAAGACTGGGCTTCTGAGTTTGGCTCTATAGCAAATAAGTTCACAGAAACCATTGACTGTCAGATGTTTAGTTCGCTGCAGATACTTGGTTCAAAGAAAATAATAATAACTGAGCATGAACGAATTTTAAAATTTAGTATTTCTCAGGAAGATGAGTAAAGCCTCCAATCAATAAATCTAAAGGGTCCCGTTACAGCGCCATAATGCTCACTAACTCCTTCGGTATTGAAGTAATTTGAAATAATATGAAAAACTTGGGCATGTTAAAGGTATATGCTAATACACTCATATTTGTAGTCATCACTAAGTTATTACTAAGAATATTAATCCTGTGCACATAGCCAACCCTAATACCTAAGTTTCTCATTTGCTAATGGCAATTTGTAATAACTTCAGATAAGAGCCCTCCAAAGTCAGGTCTATTGATGCAGATTGTCTCATATTGGGAGAATCTGTTAATTGAAGAATTACACTAACACACCTTCAGGTTTATCTAGGAATCACTTTTAGGAGAAATGGGCATGTCTGAAAATCTTTTGGAATATGTGGACTATTCAAAAAGTGTCAGGAAGCATGGAAGCTTTGGGGAAGTTAATGTGAATCTGAGAGTTAAGAAATATTCCATCTTCCAGCACATCTGAAAGATAAACACCTCAGCTACCTAGAGCTTTTTTTTTTTTTCCAAAAGCGACTGTGCAAGTTGGTCTAATTATTGCGTCTCTTTCTGTACTTTCTCCATATCCTTCCTTCCTTCCTCTTTAAGATTGAAATGTATTCAGGAACACATGTATTATAAAGGTTTCCAATTTAAAAAGAAAAAACATTTCCAGATTCACTTGGGTTGCTGAAGGTTGTGTTTAAGAACCACAGGGAAGGAAGGCATAGGAAACCATCTCAGCAGATGTTCAATAACTCTTGATCTCCATAGTCCTGATTCAGAGGCCTACGTGTGGTCTCAGAGAGAGACAGCGCAATGGATCATCTGTATGCCAAATTACCATTCTCTCACTTGGGAATGTGTCATATTCATGCTCCCCAAGTGTCTTAGATTGGGTTCCACAAGAATGGACTTTGAGATGATGACATGTGTGCAGAAGGTTTATTGAAGAGTGCTCTCAGGAGTTGACACTGTAAGGAAATGAGGAAAGTAGGACTGAGCAGATGAAGAAACACTTGCAATGTGGTTGCAACTGAAGTCTCCATCAATCCCAAGGGTTGCTCCAGAGCTGGAATGGCCCTTTAGAGTTGTTCTGAAATGGGATGGGAGCAGGCCTTTTAGCTCTGCATCAGCCAGTTTCTGGCCACATATCCCTTCGCTCTGGGAAGGGACACAAGCTTGGGTGAGGCATTTCCCTGCAATGGAGGGCTATGTTCGGTGAAGAATATATGCATTGCCACCAGCCAATATTCCCAGCAGCGGGGGTATGGTGCCAAGGCAAAGTGCCATAGCGTTCACCACCCCAAGAAGAGAGCTCTGACTCAATCAGGTTACTTCCACTAAATAAGAACACGTCTTTAGGCATGGCCTTCTCTACCATACCTACTCATGGCCAGTTTCAGCTGGTGCCCTAAGAGCTTGTTCGGTCTGTTGAAGCCAAGTAAATTGGCCTGCTTTCACCCAAAACATAAAGCAAGGACTCTAGCAAAATGAGTACTTAAATGTTTATAGACTCATCTTCAGTACAACTTTTCAATAACAATCACATCAACAACAATAATAAAATAGTATTTTACGTTAATTTGGTACATACAGTGCTAGGTACCATGTTAAATACTTCTATTTAATCTGTCTTACTTAATCTTAATAGCAACCCTATGAGATGTGTACTGTTATTTTTATATTACAGATGGAAAATTGAAACCCAGAAAATTAAACTGACAAATGTATTTAATATCACATGACTGATAAGTCATGGAACTTAGGGTTTCACACTCCATCATTGTAAGAACTTTACTAAACTATCTACACAACTTGACTTATTACTAACCATATACTACTTGACACTTGAATAGAACTCTGTTGACTTCTTAATTTTAAACGTAAAGTTAGATCTACTGCATTACAAAGATTGCAAAATTGACATTATACTTATTCAAAGCTCATATTATCTTAACTCTTCAGAACATTGTCAAGAACCATGAAACCAGTGTAAGAGGTTTTATGTTCTGGTAGAAATGGAGTAATGAGGATTGGGTATTCTTTTCTACTTTCTGCATAACAACAACTCGAAAACTGGATCCAAAAAGGTAACCATCATTGTAAAATATGAGACAGCCATTGGAAAACAAGCAACACAGGACTATAATCACCGAGAAGAGGGAAGCAAACCACGGGAGCCTTGAACACAAGAACTTACTTCCTAGAGGCAGCTTTCAGGCCACTGGTCAGGAAGTGGAAACCCTAATAGAGCCCAAAGTCCTCACTGAATTTAGGAAGCAGAGGCAGCATCTGAGGAGGCAGAGATGGCTAGAATTTGGAGGGCAGCGTACTACCGAGGTGGGAGCTAAACAGAGAGAACTTCAGAGATCTGCAGGGGGTTCCACTTAAGGCTTTGACTGAGTACTGATCTGCTTATGCATGAGAAGAAACGTCCCATGGCTAGAGAAAGAACCACCCACTAAGATTTAAAGTACAAACCAGGCTGAGAGTAATTTGTGTCTCCATAGAAGAGTGGAAAGACCTTGTAAAGCAATGTGTACCCTGTAGAATACTTAGAAACATATTATTTGAGTTGTGAGCCTAAATACGCCATATACTACAAGTTAATCTAAACTCAGCTTTGCAATGCTTTGATCAGGCCTCAAGGGTATCCAACTGATTCCGGTGACCTACCTGCATGCCAGAACAAATTCTAACACTATTGAAAGTATGACAATACAATACAGCAACCAACAAGTCAGGCGTCCAGTATTAAAAATTATCAGTTATATAAATACCAGGAAAATATAACCCATAATGAGGAGAAAATCAATCATTAAAAAGAGACATAAAAATGACAGAAATGATGGAACTAAAATATAAGGACATTAAACAGCTATTAAAATATACTCCATCCTCAGCATCACTCATCATCAGGGAAATGCAAATCATAACCAGAATGAGAAGTCACCTCACACCTGTTAGAAGGGCCATAATAAAAAGACAAGAAATAACAAGTGTTGGCAAGGATGTGGAGAAAAGGGAACGCCTGTGCACCGTTGGTGGGAAAATTGGTGCAGCCTCTATGGAAAACAGTATGGAAGTTCTTCAGGAAATTAAAAATAGAACTACCACGTGATCCAGCAATTTCACGTCTGGGTATTTATCTGAAGGAAACAAAAACACTAACTTGAAAAGATATATGCACCATTATGTTCGTTGCATCTGTGTTTACAATAGCTAAACATGGAAACAACCTAAGTGTCCACCAGTGGATGAATGAATAAAGAAAATGCAGAATATATATGCAATGGACAATTATTCAGCCATAAAAAAAGAAGGAAATCTTGAAATTTGTAACATGGATGGACCTTGAGGGCATTACACTACGTGAAATAATTCACTGAGAAAGACAAATATGATATGATCTCACTTATAACTGGAATCTTAATTTTTTTTAAAAAACCTGAACTCATAGATACAGAAAATAGATTGCTAGTTGCCAGAAGTGGGACATGGTGGGTAAGTGAAATGGGTGAATGGGGTCAAAACGTTCAAATTTCCAGTTATAAAATAAACAAGTCATGGGGATTTAATGTACAGAATGGTGACTGTAGTTAATAATCTGAAAGTGGCTACGACAGTAAATCTCAAAAGTTCTCATCACAACGGAAAAAAGTTTATAACTATGTGTGGTGATGGATGTTGATGAGACTTGCTGTGGTGATCATTTCACGATATACAAAAATATCAAATCACTCTGCTGTATGCCTGAAACTAAAATAATGTAATGTTATTTGTCAATTAAGACAAAAAGTGAAATAAATGTATATATTCCATCTACATTTACAAAGGTAGAGAAAAATATGAACATGATGCTCAGAGAAATGGAAGATTAAAAAAAGACCCAAATTAAACCTCTACAGCAGGGCTTCCCTGGTGGCACGGTGATTAAGAATCCGCCTGCCAGCGCAGGGGACACGGGTTCGATCCCTGGTCCGGGAAGATCCCACATGCCGCGGAGCAACTAAACCCATGCGCCACAACTACTGAGCCCGCGCTCTAGAGCCCGTGAGGCACAACCACTGAAGCCCGCGCACCAAAAGCCCGTGCTCCGCAACAAGAGAAGCCACTGCAATGAGAAGCCCGCGCACTGCAACGAAGAGTAGCCCCTGCTCACCACAACTAGAGAAAGCCCATGTGCAGCAACAAAGACCCAACACAGACAAAAATAAATAAAATAAAGTAAAATAAATACATTAAAAAAAAACACAAAAACCTCTAGAGCAGGGTTCGCTCTGGAAAGATGGGCAATTTTTTTCTTAAAGGGCCAGATAATAAATATTTGGGGCTTATGGGCAATATGATCTTTATTGCAAATATTCAACTCTCACAAAAGCAACCACAGACAACACATAAATGAATGAGAATGACTACATTGCAATAAAACCTTATTTTATAAAAGGAGTGGGCTGATCCATGGACAATAAATAGTTCACTGACCCCTGTCCTAGAGAGAAAAATATCAGAAATGAAAAATGCCCTGAATAGGATTAGCTTCAGATAAGATTCTGTACAAGATCAGGGAAATTAACATAGTGACTATTCACAATGAAACACCATGAGAACAATGATTTATAGAGAGAATCAGGTATGTTTGGCAAAATATCAAGCAATCTTGATATATATACATATTCTTAGTCCCAGAACAAGAGGTGAAGGAGAAAGAGAAAATATTTGAAGAAATAATGGCTGATTTTTTTTTCCAAATGTGTTGAAAACAAGTCTACAGGTACAGAGAGCTCAACAAATTCCAAGCAAATGACGAAACTGAGGTTTAGAGTTGTTAGATAATTTTGCCAATATATTTGCATTACAAGCTATGATTCAAATTCATGTTTGCTGTTTAAAGAACCCAAGTTTTTACATATTTGGTAGGCTTCCTCTCAAACTTGATAGAATGACTCTAGTCTCCATAATAAGAGCAAAGATCATATTTATTGAGAAGCCAAATATGCATCAAGCACTGTCCTCCATGTTATCGCATATATTCTCTCATCTAATTACAGTATCTCTATTAGATAAGAATAATTTTCTCCATTTTACAGATGGAAAAACTAAAACTCACAGTTAGAATGTTTAAATAACAACCAGTAGAAAAAGACATGAACTCAGGTCTTCTGGATTTACAGGCTGTGTTCTCCTATAGAGCTTGGCTATGTAGATGGAGTATCTGAAAAACGAAATAAAGCATACGTATTATATAACTAGAAACCATGTAGTTTAGGAATATTTAAAATACAAACTCATTGATAAAGATGGAAAACAAGGCCTTCAATTTAACCATTAGGTCAAGTAATTATTGGCATCATAAAAATTACTGACAATAAATCTCAGAGCTAGTACAATAGCTTCAAGTATGGTTATAAGACTTAGAATAAAAAAAAAAAAACCATAGTTTGTGAAATTATTTACAAATCATAGAATCCAGCCTTTTCATTTTGGAGAAATGGAAACACACCCCAGAAGGTTAAATAACTTGCCTAAAATAACATCATTGGTTACTTGACCCTTTATTCTAAGTCATCCCCAATTCCATTCCAGAAAATATAAATTATTCATGCAGAAGGACAAGCACAATTTTGGCAGGTCAGAGATTTCAATGAGATGTGAATTGGTTAAGGATTGTGATTTATGAATTGAGGCAGCTATCCAGATTGCCTTATCTCAGCTGTCCTTCTGTGAAGCATACTGTTGTGAGCACCTAAATTGACCTCTATTCCATCTCATTCAACAGTCATTGGATAGCTCAGGTGGAGGAGGGTAAATACTGTAACAGTGCAAAACTTATATAGAGATCATTTCTTCTTGTTTGCCAGATATAAAATAACCCAAGATAGTTTACGACACTACTCTGAAGGATTTAATATGTCATGCCTCATTTTAAGCAAGTTCTCAGCAGTATGCACATCAACTACATGCATGTATACAAATGTACATATGTACATACATAAATACAACACAAGCACACATGCTCTTATGTAAGCCCCATGAAGGCAGGGGCCACAACGTTCTTACATATTACCAATACCTTACACAGCAGTTGATACTGTAGGTGCTCAATATTTATTGTATGAATGAGAAAAATGGGTGAATAAGCACAAACACATAGAAAAGCACAGATCTAGAGCAATACATATAACTCAATTTTAAAGTACTAATTTAGAGCAGATTATTAAATAGTAATAATAACTAACGTATGGATTGAGTTTCATGTGTAAGCTGTCATGAATAGTGCTTTTCTACACTTTTAATTTATTCAGTACTGTCTTGGGTTCTGCACAGAATTAAAGGTTTATCCCCCTTCCGGGTTATACCACAAAGGTCTTAAATGTTTTTAATCGCAGAAATTTTAGGACATCAAGAATATCTGTCAAAGATTATATGTGACTTCCAGGGTTTAGATTAGTACTGGAAGAGAACAGCGATCAATAAATGCCAGCAATTTGTGTGTATGTGTATAGTAGTAGTAGCAGCAGTAGTAGTGCTAAATCTGAGCTTGCCTTCACCCCGCTATCTGAAGTTAAAAACTTTAAGCAAGTTTGAGCAAGGAAGCTGGTATGGTTGCCTCAAATTTTTGGCCATTTACTCAGGAAATTGATAGAGGTGTGCTGGTCATTTTTTAAAATCTTTGAGGCTTGGAGAGCAGAGGTAGCTTTTAATGATTAAATTTACTCAAAGCCCACTGGGGTTCAATCCCACTAGTCCTTGCTGAGCAAAAGTCCATGTCTTGCCATCTTAGTAATAGACCCTAACAGAAGAGACACGCCTCCCAAATAGATTAAACAGAGATGAAGAGAGAGAGACTGAAAATAGACATGGCATTTGCATGTTATTTATCCTTCCCTGAAACATTCTTACTCTGGCCAACACGAAGTTTCTTTACGTTGAAGAAAGTAGTGGTTCTTCCTTGTTTAAGAAAGATTATTAATATGTTAATATCCTGTAGTCTCCACAACAAGGAAAAATGAAAAGAAAACAATTGATGGTTCAAGTTCTCATTAAAGACAGGAGGAATAGTCCTCCAAATACTTTAATAATCCACATGCAACAACCCTTTGAGGTAAATACTATTGTCATCCCCAGGTAAAGAAGCTGAGATTGAGATAGTAAATTTTCCTGAGATCTCAAATCTAGCCAAATGGTGAAATCAGTGTAGATTTTCTGACTTCAGAGCCCCTGATCCCAGATACCATGTGGTCATTTCCCCGTACACTGAGGCCAAATGGGAAAGAAACATTAGCTGAATTCATTTCTGTGGAGTCCTTCATGTTTCTCAAGTACTCCCCCAGCATGTATTATACTTGGTTAGCTCTCTTCATGGCCTTTCATATTCACAATGAGATCTGGCCAGGAGCATGGGATAAGGGCCAAGCTCTGCAGAACCATCCAGCTGCTGTGTGCCCTGGTAACTCTCTGAGCTCTTCTCAGGAGAAAATAAGAATGTCTGAGCTTATTTCCCCTTCATTCCCTGTGTTTCAGGATCCTAGCAATCAACCTATTAATATCCTTTAGCTTGTCATTTAACAACATAACTCATTCACTGTCTGTCCCTACCTGGTTTTGCCACTTATTAACTGTAACTTTGGATAAATTGCTTAAACCCTCTAAGCCTCATCTGCAAAACAGATCTATAAGAGTACATACTTTACGGAGTTGTAAGAATTTAGAGAGATAATTTGTTTAAAACACTTAGTAGCAAATAGAAATCGTACAATAAGCGTAAAACATTATTATTAGCTTTTAACTACAGGAGAGTTCTTTTCCCATCTGTTCTAGTCCTTCTCACGTTCCTTTCACACCAGGAAGTAGGGGCTCAACGTAACAGCACACAAGCCTGACCTCAAACTTTAGTTCTCATAAATCGATTCTAGGATTCTCTGCGAAAGGAAGTACATATCCATGATTCTCAAATTGCATTTTGAAATAGCCACGATTCTTGAATATTAGACTTACTCGATTTATGCCCCCAGTCATGTGGTAGATTTTAAAATTACTGCAAATTCTTCATCTTTTCACATCCATGCCACTGGAATGTGACTTCAGATCTTCCCACTAAGAGGTGGAATCCAAGTTTGCGGTGACACTTGCTTTGGCCAATGGAACGTTAGCAATCATGAATCAAGCAGAAACTTGAATAGCTCATGCACATTTGGGCTTTTCCATTACTTGCTGCTTTGGGAACTCTGCAATCACCACCATAATAAGAAGCCTGGGCTAGTCCCCAAAACGACAAGAAACATGTGACATAGTCACCCTTATCACTCCACCCAAAGCCTGCCAACCACCTGACATGAGTGAAGTCATTCTAGATAATCCTCCTGGCAGCTTATCTGCATACTGACCACACATACACGTGAGAATCCAGCAGAGGTCAACTGAGCCAGCCCAGACAAGGAAAAATAATCACCCAAACCATAAGCTACATAAGTGTTTGCTGTTTGACCATTAATTGAGTGGCTTGCTATGAAAAAAATTCTTAACTGATAGGGATATTGGTACCAAGGATCAGGGGCTACTATAACAAATACGTTAAAAAAACATGACATTGGGCTTCCCTGGTGGTGCAGTGGTTGAGAGTCCGCCTGCCGATGCAGGGGACACGGGTTCGTGTCCCGATCCGGGAAGATCCCACATGCCGTGGAGCGGCTGGGCCCGTGAGCCATGGCTGCTGAGCCTGCACGTCCGGAGCCTGTGCTCCGGGGACACAACATTCGGCCCATTGCACTCACGGTTACAACAGAAATTGCTGTAGTTACAGGAAGCAGGTTTTTGCTGTGCCCAGGGAAAGAAGGGAGAAGGGGCAAAAAGACATTCTTCTTGTTTGCCTCTCAGGATTTTTCTAAGGGAAGATCATTTTTTAAAAAAACCAACAGACTTCCCGTTAATATCATTGCACATTCACAGGTGAACAATTTGATTTATTCTTATGCTGATTCATCCTAGGACATTGTCAAAGTGTGCTCCTTTTTAAGAGGATTTCTACCGTAGCTGTTGGAAAAAGTAACTATTCTCAGTTCTGTGAGAAACTTGGGTATTGTGCCTTTTAATCCTTTCAGGTAGCTCTTTTTCTGCAAAGATGTTTAAAGATGTTACACTGATCAGGACTCAGTCGAAGCCCTTTACAGATCTCTGGAGCTCTCATGCTTTGTAGCTTCTCCCTCTAAGGTAGTCTGTCCTATGAAAACTAGCCTCTTTAACCCTGGACTCTCTCTCCTCAACTCACAAGGATGAAGGATAGCATTTCTAAGCCACTAGAGGAACTCTGGTCACCTCTGCTTCTTTTAAGTAAACAGTCCATATTGTTATGTGTAAAGATACAGATCCTGTGAGAGTTGGTTTGGACAGTCTTTTCAATTCCTTAATGATCTATACTATTCTATGATTTCATTTTGTTAGTAACTATATCAGGATTGTTAGCACACAGCTGTATACTCCTGGATAATAAACACTACATAAAAATATAGCATTTATAAAATATAAGATATTTAAATATATGTAATATAGTTTAAAATATAAAAACTGATTTTTCTAACTAAACTGCAAATGTAGCAAAAATTAATAAGAATGTCAAAGCTAAACAAATAACTAACCACTTGAAAATATATTTAAAGTTATTCCATAAAAAGTTGTTGGGTGAAATAAGGTAATTCAAACTGAAGTTTTTCAGTTTGTTTATAAATGAACAACAATCAGAATATTACATATTAAAACCTATAAGATATTGCCAAAACTGCAGTGCATGGCCAGTTGACAGTGGAAAATACATTTCTTTTTTAAAAATAAACAATAAATGTAATTCAAACAGCAAATGTAAGAACTTCAAAATAAAACTAAGGAAAACAAAAATAATTTAATAAGGATAAAGACAGAAAGTAATAAATTAGAAAACAAACAGCATACGATGGATAAATCCAAAATTGTTCTTGAAAAAGCTATGTGTGGCATATCAAATCGTGTGGAAGTATATCCTTATAAGATTTTATAATATATATGAAGTTATATATTATCACTTGAAATACACTGTGATAATTTAAAGATGTATACTATTAAATACAAGACAACCAGAAAAACAAAACAACAAAATTTTAGCTACTAAACCAACAAAAGAAATTAAAACATTCAGTTAATCCAAAAGATGACCAAAAAGACAAAAAGGGGAAAAAACAGATGGGACAAATTGAAAACAATAACAAGGTAGTAGAACTAAACCTAAAAATATCAACAGTTACAATAAGTATAAAGGTCTTAGCACTCCAAACCAAAACAGGGATTTCTGACTGCACTTTTTTTTTTTTGTGGTATGCGGGCCTCTTACTGTTGTGGCCTCTTCCGATGCGGAGCACAGGCTCTGGACGCACAGGCTCAGCGGCCATGGCTCAAGGGCCCAGCCGCTCCGTGGCATGTGGGAGCTTCCTGGACCGGGGCACGAACCCGTGTCCCCTGCATCAGCAGGCAGATTCTCAACCACTGCACCACGAGGGAAGCCAGCCCTCTGACTGCATTTTTTAAAAAAATCCAGATCAAATTATTAACAATCTCCCACTTTAAATATTTAATATTTAAAACATTTAAATATTTTTACAAATAAATAATAATAAAAGTGGAAAAAGATATATCATGCAAACAGTAAGCATCAGAGAGCTGAATTAGCTGTATTAAAATGAGAAAACTCAAGCAGATTTCAGGGCAAGGAATAATGACAGGGATAAAAGAGACATTTCATAATGATTAAAGTATAATTTCATTAGGAAGCATAACAGTTATAAATGTGTATGCCACCAGTGCCAAAATAGAAGAAGCAAAGCCTGATAGAACTGAAAAGAGAAATAAATCCAATTATAATTAAAGATTTCAACATTCCTCATCAGTAATCAATTGACAAAGTAGAACATCAGGAAGGAAACAGAACACTTAAACATTGCCAATAAGCAACTTGAACTAATTGATATTTAGAGAACACTCTTACTAGACAACAGCAGAATATACATTTTTTTCAAGTGCAACATTCACCAGGAAAGTTCATTTTCTGGGTCATGATAAAGTCTCAATGACTTTGTTTAATTCACAATAGAATTAAACTAGAAATTAATAAAAATAAGATACCTGAAATATGCCCAAATATTTGAGAAACTAACAATACATTTTTATTAACCCATTGATCAAAGAAGAAATTACATGGAAAATTTTAAACTACTTTAAACACAATTTATCAAAATTTGTGGAAGGCAATTAAAACAGTTCTCGACAGCCTTTTAAAAGTTCTATATATTATGTTAGAAAAAAAGAATTTTTAGCTTCCACCTCAAGAAATTATTTTAAAAAACAGTTTAAATACAAATTACATAGTAGGGAAATAAAAATAAGAGCACGAAACATTGAAATAGAAAACTGAAACATAATAGAAAAATCAATGAAAGGAAAAGCTAGTCTTTGAAAAGATTAGTAAAACTGACCAATTTCTAGCTAGACAGATTAAGATAATAAAAGAGAAAATGAAAATTACTCATATCATAAATGAAAAAAGAAAGAAACATCACAAGAGAACATTTAAATGATTATAAGGAAACACCATGAACGATATTACGCCAATAAGTTTGATAGTTAGATGAAATGGAAAAATTCCTTGAAAGACACATATTACTAAAAACTGACTCAACAATAAACAGAAAATATGAATATCTCTATACCTATTAAAGAAATTGAATTTAAAATCAGAAGCTTTCCCAGAAAAAAAACATCAGGCCCAGATAGCTTCATTGGTGAATTCCTTCAAATGTTTAAGAAATAATACTTCACAACCTCTTTTAGGAACTAGGAGGGACTATTTGCCATGTCATTTAACAAAGCCAGCATAACCTTGATATCAAAAGTTCTTAGCAAAAATAGTCTAGCATATGTAATCCAGCAATACATATAAAGATAATACATCATGTTCAAGTGGGGTTTATCCCAGGAATGAAAAGTTTTATTTAACAGTCGAAAGCCAATTAATGTAATTCAACTAGATTAATGGAATAAAGGAAAAAAATCATCTAGTCATCCTAATAGATGCAGATAAAAGCATTTGATTACATAACACTCATTTATAATGAAACAAACAAACAAAAGCCCAAATCTCTCACTATAAAATGGAACTAGCTAAACTTGATAAAAAACATCTAAAAATACCTACAGGAAATATCCTATTTAATAGTGGAAGAATGAATAATTTCCCGTATAATCAGGAAAAAAGGTAAGGACGTGTACTTTTACCACTTTTGTTTAACATTGAACTGAAGGCCAATAAGACTAAACAAAACAAAAATTACATATATATTTAATATATACTTATTCAATAAATGCAATAAGACAAAAAATAGAAGATATACAGATTAGAAACGAAGAAATATCATCTTTAGTCACAGACATAATCATGTAAATAAAAAATTCTAAAGGATGTGCTAAAAGTTACTAGAATTTGTAATTAAGTTATCAAGATTAAAATTTCTGTAGAGCAATAAAAAATGAAATTTAAATTTTAAAATAAGTTTTACAATATTATTCATTAAGTATGAAACAGGTAGAGATAAATTTTATAACAAATGTGCTAAACCTGTACAATGAAAACTACAAAATGGTGTTGAGAGAAATTAAAGATGTTAGGGTTTCCCTGGTGGTGCAGTGATTAAGAATCACCTGCCAATGCAGGGGACACGGGTTCGAGCCCTGGTCCGGAAAGATCCCACATGCCGCGGAGCAGTTAAGCCTGTGTGCCACAACTACTGAGCCTGCGCATCTGGAGCCTGTGCTCCGCAACAAGAGACGCCGTGACAGTGAGAGGCCCGCGCACCGCGATGAAGAGTGGCCCTCAGGCTTCCCTGGTGACGCAGTGGTTGAGAGTCCGCCTGCCGATGCAGGGGACACGGGTTCATGCCCCGGTCCGGGAAGATCCCACATGCCGCGGAGCGGCTGGGCCCGTGAGCCATGGCCGCTGGGCCTGCGCCTCCGGAGCCTGTGCTCTGCAATGGGAGAGGCCACAACAGTAAGAGGCCCGTGTACCGCAAAAAAAAAAGAGTGGCCCCCGCTCGCCGCAACTAGAGAAAGCCCTCGCACAGAAACGAAGACCCAACACAGCCAAAAATAAATTAATTAATTAATTAAAACGCCGTGACAGTGAGAGGCCCGCGCACCGCGATGAAGAGTGGCCCTCAGGCTTCCCTGGTGACGCAGTGGTTGAGAGTCCGCCTGCCGATGCAGGGGACACGGGTTCATGCCCCGGTCCGGGAAGATCCCACATGCCGCGGAGCGGCTGGGCCCGTGAGCCATGGCCGCTGGGCCTGCGCCTCCGGAGCCTGTGCTCTGCAATGGGAGAGGCCACAACAGTAAGAGGCCCGTGTACCGCAAAAAAAAAAGAGTGGCCCCCGCTCGCCGCAACTAGAGAAAGCCCTCGCACAGAAACGAAGACCCAACACAGCCAAAAATAAATAAATTAATTAATTAAAAAAAAAATTTCTCGGGTGAACTTTAAGGACAACCACAGTTGAGAATCAAGAACTAATAGGAAAGAATAAATGAGACATCATAAGGACAGAGAGATGATTCTGTTTTGCTTCATTAATTTCTCTACCAATCTAGCAACTTCTGACCGGATAGTGGGAATAGAGCAGGAGAAAGAAACCATACTATCTTTGTCTGTTCAGGCTGCTGTAACAAAATACCACAGACTGGGCAGCTTATAAACAACAGAAATCTATTTCTCACAGTTCTGAAAGCTGGATGGTCAAGTTCAGGTGCCAGCATGGTCAGGTTCTGGTGGGAGCCCTCTTCCAAGCTGAGGACTGCTGATTTCTCATTGTATCTGCAAATGGTGGAAGGGCAAGCTAGGTCTCTGGGGTCTCTTTTATAAGGGCATTAATCTCATTCATGAGGGCTCTGCCTGCATGACCTAATCATATGCCAAGGGCCCCACCTCCTAATATCATCACCTTGGGCATTCAGTTTCAACATATGAATTTTGGGGAGACACAAATATTCAGTCCATAGTACATACGTTCTCAACTGGTAATGAATGTGTTGCTGAAATTGGGGAGAATACAGAACTCAAGTTTCTTGTAAAACAGGCAGCCCGCTGACTAAGCTGATGTACTCTGCAAAAAGGGATAGACAAAAATGTGGACTGGAGACGATACAAGGACACAGAGTAGGTTCTGCTGAGGTTGGGGGTGGGGATAGGGTGGAGTGTTGATTAGAAAATAGTAGGCAGAGGGAAATTTCAGAGCTTGAGATCTTGTTTCTTGGAGATGGTGTGATTCCAATGAAAATCAGTTTTAAGATGAACTCTCAAAACTGGGGAGTGAGATAAAATAAAGAAATAAAGATTAAGGTTACTGGAGGAGGTAAATAAAGTGTAAAGTCCTGATAGTATGGGCTGGAGAGGAGAGAAAAAGAACTGATGATGTCACTGATGGTAGAAGGAAAAGTTGATGCCTACCTACAGTGGTATGAGTCGGCAGCATTGAGCAAGAACTACTACCTGAACGCCTTATCTGTGCATTGACAAGACAGTAACTGTCAAATGACTTTGCAAATCGCTCATTACTCTCCAGAAACAAACGATCTACAAATTATTCATTCACCAGTGTATACGCTCTCCAGCTCAGAACAAAAGGTCAATTTTCTTTAAGCTTAATGTGTTAGTATTTATGTTGAAAAAGTATCTGGTTATTTTATCCAATGTGCCCATACAGAAGAGTGTAATTTAAAATTGAAACACATCATCTCTCATCTTAGGCAAGAATTGAATTTAAAGTTTCTAAAATTAGAAAAGCTTCTATGGACGCTATTAATATAATCTGAGGTACTGGAAACGATAATTCCTGAAGGATGCCAAAGGCAATTCATGTCTTTACCTTTTCTCCCAATCAACAAACATTATTTTCTTTTTGTTTTTCCCTTTCTACCCATCCTTCAGCCACAAAAGGGGGGTAGAGGCTGGAAACAGAAGAGAAATAAAACAAAATCTCTTCTCCCTCCGGCCAGCGGCCAGCAGGGAGCGCTGGTGCCATAGGCGGTATCACAGCCAAGCTGCTCCACCTCCTCCGGGCTTAGAACTGCTACGAGCCAGGCGCACTGAGGTTGTCCCTGCTGGGAACCCGTAGTTGCCTCGATGTTGCTGAGCAACGGGAAAATGGGCGGGATATGCCTGCGCGTTAGTGCGCGCACCCTCCCAGACGGAAGCGGAAGTGTCGGTGGCCGGCGAGTAAGAAGGGCTTATTCCTGGAGTGGAGATGGCGGCGCTTAGTCCGCTGCCCCCGCTGCCCCAGTTGCCCCCGCTGCCCCCACAGTTTAAGAGCATACAGCATCATCTGAGGACGGCTCAGGAGCATGACAAGCGGGACCCTGTGGTGGCCTATTACTGTGAGTCTTTCCGAGTCGCCGCGGCCCTACTCACCCTTCGGGGCCCACACACCGCCCCCTGGTTCTTAAGGCAGGCCCCGCTCCCCTTGCTTTAGATCTGAGCTTTGACCTCTGACTTGCCCTGGGAATCCCTTGGGGCCCCTCCCTCCTCAGGGATCTCCACCTTCTCTCCGCCCCCTCGAAGGCCCCAGAAAGGCAAAACTTCAAAAGGACCATGGTGTCCACCACCTATCCAGTCTTGTGCTTAAATATTTTTAAACAGAATACTTGGGCTCGTGAACTCTGGAACACACTGTTCTAAGGTTTTTTTTCTTCGTGTACACACAAGAGCCTCCTATCGCCACCAGGGAATCCTGATAATAACCTGGGTAGTTAAGTAATTGAGTTGGAGCTAAAACGAAGGTAAGTGTCCCAAAGACAGTAGTGATGTGGACAAAAGGAAGATTGACTAGTTGAAACTATAGTAATAAGTGCAGGTGAATTAGGACAACATGCAAGCGCATTCAAAAATTCATAAATGGAGAGTAGCTGCTACAAAACAAGCACTTGGATTTGTCCATTCCCCCTTCTGCATTCAAACTACCCTGTCGCACCAATGAGAATTTATGGTCTTGTTTTTGAATAATACCTGGGGTTGAGACAGTTGGTAGCAATAGTCTCACTTTGGTTGACTGTGATGCTTATAATCTACAGGTGATGAAAAACACAGATTAAATTTGTTGACACTTTTTCCTTTGCAGTGAAGAGAGTAGGTCCGGTAAACTTTATTTCATATTCCATATTCTAATATTACTGCAAATAAAACACGTAACTAAGCAACTATAAAGCTTCTGAAAAGGATTTTTAGCCTTGAGAAGCGCAATATAATGTGTCCTCTATTGTGGTCGTTATAAGATTAGCTAAAAAATGGACAACTGTCATTCCTGCCATACTCCAGGTGACCCCATTTTCATTTCTCAAATTGCAAGGCCCTTTCAAACTTCCACGTTCTTCACTGTCTTGGACCATCTTCCTTTCTTCTCCACTTGGCAAACTCCTTATGATTCAGGGTCTAACTCAAATGTCACCACTTCTGTGGGCAGTAAGTTGATTACTCTCAAGGCTTTACCTCAGCTTGTTCAAATTGTAGCAGCATTTTTCCATTATACTTGTTTTTGAGGTTCCTCAAGTAGGGACCGTTAGTCTTTCATTCTTGTAGTTATTGAGATTCTACCTGTATGAGCATTACCAGGCACTGTGACTACAGTTCCTGTATTCATAGAACTTACATACTATGGGGTGGGGAGATTAAGCAATAAAATGAGTATATTATATAGAATATTAGAAGGTTACAAAGAAAAATAAAGCAGGGAAAGTATAGGGAGTACCAGGAGTAGGGTGGTAGGAAGTGAGGAAGGGAATTCATTTTTAGACTGGTCAGGGAGAGCTTCACTGGGTTCACATCTGAGCAAGACTTGAAAGGAGTGAAAGGCAGGCTTTGCATCACTCGGGAAAGAGTACTCTCCATAGAGGGGGTAACAAGCATGAAAGTCTTACTTGAAGGAGGATCAAGGTGACCACTGTAACTGGAGTGATAGAGCAAGGAGAAAAATGATGTGATTAAAGTCAAAGAGGTTATCTCTTATAACAATGAAATAGGAACCCTTGATTCTGTGTAAAACTAATCCCTGTTTATGGGTTCTGTATTATATACCTTTGTGACTGCCCAGAGACCCTTTATTTCCCGTGTCATTATCTTTCTTCTTTTGCTATTTCTTTCTAAACTTGCCCCAGTTTCCTTTATTTAAAAAATAAAAGGAGCTCTCACTGTGACATTCCCCTAAAGTTGCTGTCCTGTCTGCCCAGCCTCAAAGATAAGATTGAAATAATTGTCTGTAGTTGTCTTCACATCCTTATCTCATAGAATTTTTTCAGCCCATTGAGGTCTGGTTTTCATGCCCATTATTTCACTGTAATTGCTCTCCGCAGGGTCATGAACAAACATTTTTATTGCTAAATCCAGGTGACACTTGAAAAATATTTTTGTTATGAAACATATGCCTGTTAAAGAACGTATATAATGTATGTAAGGAACACTAAAATGAATACTAATGTACTCACCATATTTGCTGCTATTAGACTTAAATTTTTGCTGATCTGATGAGTGTGAAATGATGTCTTATTCGAGTGAAATTTGCAATTCACTGAGCCTTAATAAAGTTGAGCATCTTTTCATATTTTAATTAACCATTTGTGATTTCCTTTTGAAATACCTATTTATTGCTTTTGACCGTTTTTCTATTTCATTGTCTTTTCTTAATAATCTAGCTACTGATCCTTTGGTATATGCATTGTGATTGTCTTCTCCAAGTTTATAGTTTTGATTTTTCACTCGATTTATGAAATCCTTTGATGTGCAAAAGTTCTTAATTTTAAAATATGGCCAGTTTATTAATCTCTTCTATATGGTTCATGTTCTGATTTTCTAGGCCTTGATTTGTTTTTGTGTACCTTATTTGGCACTTTGGCTTCCTGAGTTTGTAGGTTGGTGTCTTTCATTAAATTTAGAAAATTTTCTACTATCATCTGTTCAAGTACTGCTTCTCTGCTATCTCTGTTCTCTCCTGCAGTTTTAATTAGGTATGTGTCGCATTTTTCTCCTTTAGCTTCTTTGTCTCTTAATGCTTTCATAGTTTGTATCCATTTTCTTTCTATGCTACATTGTGTATAATTTCTTTAGGTCTGTGTTCACCTCCACATATCCTATTGTAGAACCCATCTGTTGAGTTTCTATTTCCATTTTTTATTTCTAGATGTTCTCATTTTGTTTTTAAATCAGCTAGCCATTTTTGATAATCTTTTGTTAACTGTGTTTTTAAAACACTCTTCTTTAAATGCTTTAAAAAATATTTACGTTTATATCTGCTGTCTGCTAATTCCTGTGCATGTTGTATTTTAGGTGTGATTCTGCTGTCTAACAGAAGATGGCTCATGATAACTTTTTTCCGTGTAATTTATGCTCTAGATGTACTAAAGCAGTGCTCTTCAAACTTCAGTATGCAAATAATTCTACGGGAATCATTTTCACAATTCTCAACTTCTGTATGTTTCTTTCCTGACAAAGTTCCTTTGGTCACGGTAGCAAAGTAGTATGCTTCTTCTTTTTTTTTTTAATCATCTCCTGTTCTCAATTGCCCTTCTCCTACTTTAAAGAAGAAGGACATACTCTGACGCCTCATTAGCATTTTTATGGTGTATTGCCCTGGAGGAGAAGGTGGAAAATACTCCAGGGTGTCCAGAAAAAAGGGACAATTCAAATAAATTACTGGTATTAGTGAAACCTCCATTAATTAAGGTATTAGGTAGAGCTTCCTATCTTTCTCTATCTTATTTGGAAGAAAACCAGTCAGAGCAAAGAATAAGCTTTTATTTTAAAATGCTGGGCATGAGAAAGAAAGGATGTCAAAGGAACATTCTAACATATAACTTTTAATAAGGGGAGCAGTCAAGAATGAAACTCAGAAGAAGGAGGAATTGTTCTTAGCTATTAGCAGCCATTGTTTGGTCATTTTGGATTTTATCCAGAGGAGTGCAGAGGGACAGTTTGCGACCAAGATCAAGTGCAAGATGGTGTGGAGAGGGTTAGCTGTGGGGACAAGGACGTGAACGTACCACAGTGGAAACTACTCTGTATTTCAGAGTCTCTTACACTTGTATGTATATATATTAAGGGTGACATCTCATGTTCAAAACTGGCCTGTGTTAAGGTGTTCTGAAGTTTAAGAATGGTAAGAGTTTTCATTATATGACCTTACCTTTTTGTTCTCTGTTCCTTACTAACATGTCATTCCGGAGGTAAGAAACAAAAGGGAAATGCTGAAGTGGGGCAGTGCCTTATTTCATCCAAGTCACAAGCTCATGTAAAGGTCTGTAGGTTATCAGAATTTTAGAATTAGAATTCAGAAATGAGATGGGGCTTGTGGGGACGTGTTAACATATTTATTCGAATTAGAGAAGTCACATTTTTCTGAAAAAAGTAAACCTCCAGTGGCTGATTGGTTTGGCTTTAACAACTGGTTTTGCCATTTATGTAAAATGGTGGACATTCTCCTTAAATGAGGTAAATCTTTAGCTCTGAAGTGTTTTGTTTTTTTCAGAAATACATTTAAAACAAGTGACAAAATTAAAATATTAAAAATTTTTTTTCCCTGCCAGCAGATGTTGAAATGAACAGTATTTCAGTTTTCCCAATCCTGTGTCACTGTCTTAGGATAAAAAGAAGCCTTTGAAAGAAAATGATGAGTCTTTCTTTATAAGATCTTTTCTGAATACTTCACAGGAATTGAGAAAACGAATACTCTAATGATGGGGTGACAGATTCTTTTCTAGTCTTAAAACAAATTTTGAGGCAGACCTAATTAAAATGTCAGCTAAGAGAGATTGTTAACAATATTATTTGATGATAAGTGATGATGTGGTTTTTAGCCTATAACCCAGAAGGAATTTAAAGAATTCCGTGATTTTGCTGTGACAGAGCTTCCATTCTCATCTGCTGCTTTATATGAATGAATTTTCTCCCTTGTTAAATTCATAAAAATGAAAGTAGGAATAGACCAATACTCTACCCTGGTTCATTATGAGGATAAATCATATTAATTCATAGATAGGCAGTTTAACTCATTATTTGATGCATTTCCAAGAAAATTGTACTATTTATACGTAATGATTATTAAAATAAATAATCATGTTGTCTTGATCAATTATACATAATAATAATTGCCAAAACTCAATTCCAGAAGAAATATTTTAACACATAGTACTTTCTCTCACAGGAAATTTTGTCAAAATTTCAATTTTTATATACTTTCTGTTGCAGAGCACTATGGTAGGATAATCAAGTAGGACTTTTGAGCATTCAAATACATTTTTTTATAATAAAATTCTATAGGATAAGTAAATAGAAATATGGGTTAAAAGAAAATACAACAGTGTATTATTTCTGACTCTTAAGAGCTTTTTGTATCTTGAAATAGATTATAATAGATACCGAATTGCTATGGTATTTACAGTTGAAAGAGTGATATAATTTTTAGATGTCAATATTTGATGTAGTACAGAAATTACATTTTTTACCTGTTTAAACTTCTGATGAAAAGTGGTAGATGTCAACTGAAAAATGTGTGAAGGGATACATTTCTATAAACTTAGAGCAAACAAAAATATTCTAAATTCCTAGAGCAAGGAAGAATTTTTTGTGAGCAAAAAATTCAAGATTATTTTGCTAATGTACTTGCTGATTTATAAAAGTTCCATATTCTCTTATTTCTGAGGCTTTATATATGTCGCTCTCTGCTTGGAATCCCCTCTGACTTCCTCTTAATCTAACTAATTTATGCTTGCAGACTCAGTACTTTTTGCATTGGTTTTCCTGACCTCATAGAATGGTCTAGAAATTGTTTCACGTATGTCCCTCATCTTGATCACATTGTGTTATAACACTATTATCTTTCCGTCTCCTGGATTCTCCTGGAGGACAGGGATTGATACCTTTTTTTCACCTGGCACATAATTGGCATTCATAAATATTTAATGAATGCCATTGTTCTAAATATTATGAATATTCCATTCTTACTAGAATGTAAGCTCTGTGAGAGCAAGAAGGTTGTCTTACTTGAATCTCTTAACTCCTAATACAGTACCTAAGCCATGGTGGATAATTGTAAATTATGTAATTTACGTGTAATATCTGTTGATTGAATAAATGAACTATACGGTAATTCTTAGTTTTTTCACATGCTCTTACTACAGTAAGGAAACGTAATGAAAAGAATTTCAAAACAGTATTTTATGACTTATGGGTATTAGATCAAGTCACAGATATGTCATAGGATGTGCCCATTGTGCCTCCTCCTTTCCAGTATTTTGTGATTTCCAAAAATGATTTATATCTGGCCTCAATGGGAATACTCTAGTGTTTTATCATTTTTTAAATTGTTACCTTAATATTCCTACATTTCTAAATTGTTTGATCTTTTATTTTCTTTTTAAGTCAGGAATGAGTGTTGAAACACCATAGATCAAATTACTTTTTGACTAATATGCTTAGTGTTTACTTCTCTGAAACTTTTAATATAGTAAGTAACAACAAATTATTAAATTTACTAATATTTGGAGCATCTCCTCATTCCTGGAAAGAATCCCATTAGATTTTTTTTCATTAAACTTTTTATTTTGAGATAATTGTAGATCCACATACAGTTGTGAGAAATAATACAGAAGATCCTGTGTGCCTTTTACCCATTGTGCCCCAATGGTAATATCTTGCAAAATTATAGTACAGTTTCACAACCAGAATATTGACATTGACACAATCCACTAATCTGATTTAGACTTCTCTAGTTTTCCATGTATTCATTTGCGTGGGCGTGTGTTTTTAGTTCTAAATAGTTTTGTCAGGTGTAGGTTCATGTATCCATCACCGTAATGAAGATAGAGAGCAGTTTCCTAAGAAGAATCCTTCATGTTACCCTGTTACAGCCAGAACTTTATGTTTTGGGGGGAAGTTCTTTTTTATATTTGTCAATTTCTTACATTTAAAAAATTCGACTTGAGCTAATGTTGATGTATTAAAGTTTTCTAGAATATCTTTCATATCTGTCAGATTTTCAAATTTATTAGTTAAAAATTACAAATTTAACCTTCCCGTCCTTTCCTCATACCTGTCACAATCAGCCAGTCATCAAACGTTTAAAATTTTACTTATCTCCTTAGTTTTTCTGATATCATCCCCTCACCTTACATCTAAGCTATTGACATAGTTTCCTACCTTCTACTTCAAGCAGGTAATCCCTGTTGCTACTAAAAAGTTCTGCTTTAAATGCTTAGTGGAAAAAAACACAGAATAAAAGAATGATAAAGTTAACTAAACATTTAGGAATTGTATGTGACACAAACTACAATTAATTTATAAAAACATTGCATTAGGAAAAAATATTTGCAATAGGTGAGAGACAAAGGGCCAATATCCCTGATATATAAAACACTCATATAAATCCATTTTAAAAAAAAAAACAAAACTAAGATTCCCATAGATAAATGGACAAAGAATATGTACTACTAAAGGAGAGAATACTAGTTACTAACATTCGGGTAAGTTAAAATGGCATACCTTTTTTGGACTATAAAGTTATAACTCAGTACAAATGAGTATATGGTGAAATTTTCATTGGCGTGGCTGTGTGAGTTGGTTCATAGTTTTAGAAAGCATTTTTGTCAGAGTGTATGGAATTGTAAAACTATCTGATGTTCAGTAATTCCAGTTTTGAAAAGCTTCTGCTTAGGAAATAATCACTAATACATTAAGAACTTTATGCACAATTCTCTGAATGATTATTTATACATTTGTGGCAAGCTCAAAACAACCTAAGTATATATCATTGTGGAAATGGTTAAGTAAGTTATGGTATATCCATTAGATAGAAAGTGATGTAATCATTTAAAAATTAGAAAGCATCTTTTGTAACATGGGAGAAAATTGATATAAAAATACAGGATATAAAATTTTATATTACTACGATTTGAACTTTCTTATATGTACGTACATACATACACTTGGAGAAGAAATTGTGGCTTTTAGGTTTATGTATGGTTTTCTTTTGATTGTCTTTTTTTTAATGTTTTCTATTCTGTAAGTGGGCATGTCTTATAAATACTAAAAAACAAAAGCTTTATTAAAAGCAAAAATTTGTTTAAAAGGTACTTGTGGTAGCTCCATCTGACTATCAGAAAAAATATAAGTGCCTTTAGGAACCACTTATGATTTGAACATGGCATCATCTTTTGTAGTTTTAATCAAACTGAATTTCATTCCGTTTCTAGAACCTTACTGGCTTTCTGTTGTCTCCAAGCCTTCCAACATTGTTCTCTCTCCCTTGGTACCTCTTCCCTTCTCTACCATCCCCGCTTCATTTTTATCCTTTGGATACTAGCTTGAATGTCACTTTTTCTGGGAGACCTTCTCTTAAACTCCCTAATTTTAAGGTACATCATCTCTGTGTCCTCATTATGCCTTGTATGGCTTTACCTCATTGCTTTTCATTTGCCTATTGTGTCTTCTAGATGGTAAACTTAAGAAGGCTGCACCCTGCTGGGAGCTCTTTATTCATTTACTGTACCAGGTAGTGCTAGGCCACTAGACATATTTACACAATAAAGAATAGGTGCTCCAAAAATGTTAAATTGATCTGAATTTTAAGGCAACTATGGTCACTACAGGGAACTATGGCCTTATAGCTGTCACTGAATAAAGAGGCCAGATGACTAACATTTATGTAGCTCTTGGCATTAATAACAATACGTTTCTTCAGGGCATCTGATTTGAACCTTATAGTTAATCCTGGTCCTTTTATTAGTAAGTGATGGAGCCAGGACATGAGTGACAGATACTAGATGAGAAATGGTTATATGTAAAATTGTTGATAGTAGGTAGTAATTAGGATACCACTTACAGAGTGAAGGTAAAGGGACTAGTTAAATTGGTGAAAAAGAAAGGGGGAGCCAGTGCAGTAATCTGGAAGATTCCTAATAAGTGGAGGGTAGAAATGGAGGACAGGCTTGATGTTATTAACATATCTCTGAGCTCTGTATGTCTCTTTTTTTTTTTTTTTCCTTAATGAAGTCAGAAAATACTTGAGTCTCTACTAAACATGGGCACCATATGATAACTATTTTGATTCTGTGAAGTTTGGTGTTGTGGATAAAGCTAAAAGTAGAAAGATTCCTTCCTTTTAAATTTGCTTAAGTAACTAAATACATAAAGTTTCAAGTTTTTTTTTTAAAGTTTCCTCTAGGGGGTGATATTGTACAGTTAATAGACATTCAGTGAAAGTGTACAAGTGTTCTTTCAGAGTCATGTTTATATGATCATAGGAAAATTAAATGTAGTTTTCAGGAAGTTGTAAATACGTATGGTATATTTCATATACAAGATGTTATAAGATGCACAAGTGTAAATTTTTAATTTAGTTTAAATAAAGGCTGAAAAATATTGGATTTTTTGATTGATGGTGGATATTAGGATTAATAATCAGTTGCCTGTTATTTTTTTGTTGTTACAGAGAAATTGGATTTTTTTAAATGACAGATAAGTTTAACTAAGCCAATGAAGATAAGCAGTGGCTTTTTTTTTTTTTTTTTTGCTGATTTCTGAACCTGTTAACGATTAATTTGAGCCCATAGTCTTCTTTTCTAAGTACTTATCGTTTTTTATTATAAGCTGACTCGGGATACTTTACTGTAGCAATGACAGGTTAATAAATACGCACAGAAAGTTGGACTACTGGCTTATCCATTAGTAATCCATTCTTTTTGTTTTTGCAAACATATATGCAGACATGCATTTTATATCATAAAATAGTCATTTTAATAATTACTCCTTTTTTGAGTAAAGTAAATCATTTTGGTTTTAGACTCTTTCAACCTGTTTCTAAGGTTGAGGGGACAAGATCAGTGTAGTCATGTAACTTGTCCTTATCTGTCATTGTCTTATGTTTGGCACCCGTGCAAGTTTAAATCATCTTTGATAAGATTCTTTTTTTTTAATGACAGTTATGATTGTTCAAAGTGAAAGCTTACATCCTCTTGAGCAGCACAGGTTTCAGTGCTTGATAAATTTTCACTTTCATTCAATTCATCATGTATTTTTCTGTGGCTTGTCCAGGTTTTTTGGTTTTTAGGTGTTTTTTAATCCCAGTTAATTGTTTCTCTTTGGAAACACTTTGGAGTCCATTGTACCTCCACTGTGGGCTTATTAGATATTCCTCTTTGTTTTAATTTTTTTAATAGTTGCTCTAGCATTTACAGTAACTTATCACAGTCTACTATCATATAACACCTCACATATAAGTTAAGAACTTCACTTTCTTTTCTTCTGTCCTTTGCCTGTAGTTGTTATAAGTTTCATTTAAACATATACCATAAACCCTAGAATATATTTTTAATTTTTTAACCGTCCTTTTTAAAAAGATTCATAAAATGAGGAAATACAATTTTTAATATATTCCCACATAATTACCATTTTTAGCACTCTTCATTCCTTTGTGTAGATCGTTTTAAATCTGGTATCATTTTCTTTCCTGTTAAAAAGTTTATCATTTCATTTGTAGGATTGCCACCAATTCTTTCAGCTTCTCTTGTGTGAAACAGCTTTTATTTTCTTCTCATTTTTGCTGGTTAAAAAATTTTAATTTGTCAATTGTTTTTCCACACCTCCCCACCTTTGGAGGGGAGGATTCCAATTACATGTATGTTAGAGCACTTGGTGTTTTCCCACACCTCACTGAAACTCCGGTTTTGTGTTCGTTTTTGTTTCTCTTTTCAATCCTTTTTCTCCCTGCTTTATTTTAAGTAGTTCCTATTGCTGTGTTCTGAAGTTCACTAGTTTTTTTCTTTTATGGTGTCTAAACTACTATTAATCCTGTCCAGTAAATTTTTAATTTCAGATAGTATATTTTTCATCTCTGGATGGTCCATTTGTGTTCCTTTGTGTATGTTCTGTTTCTCTCATTTTATTCATGGTTTCCATTAAATATACTTTATAATAGTTCCCCAGTATTTTAATGTCATTGTCTGCTATTTCCATTATTTTGTCATTGTTTTATCTTATCTTATTGTTTTATCTTACGTTCACATTCTTCTGCTATTGCCATCATTAGTCATTCTTGATTGTTTACAGGACAGAGTGAATTTTAAGTTCTTGAATGTCTGTTCTTGAAAGGATTTAATCCGACCAACAATTAAGTTAATTGCTGTTCAGTTAGATTCTTTTGTGCTTTATTTTGTTTGTTTTTAGCTTTGGGGAGCAGGTCTAAAGTAGCCTTTGCTTTAGGGACAGGTTAACCCTATCACTAAAGCATATCCCTTTGGGGGTCTCTACTGAATATCCTGGGTAAGCATCTGGGGCTCTCCACTCCTTTTGGTTGGAACTTGAATACTTCCCAGCCCTGTGTGTGCTCTGGGGACAATCCAGCTCACAGCTTCTGCTCATTCTTTGGCCGTGTGGAGTTTTCTCCTTCACACGCACTATGGTAGGGTTCTCCTGAGCCTCAAGTTTACCCCTATACAGATTTCTGGATTTCTTTTCTTCATAGCTTCATCCTCTTCAGAACTCTTCCCCTCAACTTACAGCTGCCTCAGTCTCTGTGAACTCCAGTCTGTTTTCTCAACTCAGCTAGAGGACTGTGCTCTGCTTTGGACTCCCCTCCTATTCCTTAGACTGGGATGTACCTCCAGGCAGAATGCTAGGCTGATATTAGTGTCACCTCATATGTTTCCTTTCTTCAGATGTCTTGGTCTTACCATGTTTGTTTCCATTGTCTGAAAACTTGTTTTGCATATTTTGTCTAGTTTTTTGGTTGTTTACAGTGGGATAGCAAATCTCACTACTCCATGTGGTCAGAATTAGAATCTGTGTTCTCATTTTAGTAATCGAATCATCACTTAGTGTTTGCTAAGTACCAGCATGGTCTTTTAGTAGGAATTCAGAAATAGCCAACTTTTTCTTAAAGCTACTATATTATGACAGAAGCTGTAAAAAATTTGTTTAAGAAGGAATGAGTGAAGTAAATACCCTTTATTAATATATATTCATTCATACTTTGTTTTTATTCTTTGATTTGGAAGTCCATTCACAAAAGATAATACTAACCATATAGCAGGGATTTATAATATACTTATGAGTAGAGTAATATATTCAGTTCTATTTATTGGAATAAAATTTGCCTTTCTACATCAGTGTATAGCATAATGATTCCTATCTGAGTGCTACATTAATTTAACCTATTAACTCATCACTCTTCACAATTGCTTTTATATACCTTTTGTGTGTTTATATCATGCATTTCATATTTTTAGATTTCTCATGTATAAGCAAGGGTGTGTTAGAATGTTAATGTTTAGATTTTTAATGTTCATACCTTCAGGATTAGTAAATGTTTGGCTCCTAAATGTTTCACATTAAAGTTAGGTTGGAAAGTATTTAATCCTTTTGCAAATATGTTTCATTACTCATCTTCAAATAATATTTATTCATAAAAATAAACACATTTCCTTGATGAAATAAATCAAATATATTTTCTTATACATGATTCGAGCTACATATTTATTCTGTTTCGGTAGGTAACTTTCCATGTTAGACATTAATTTTTCATCATGCTGCTGCTGCTACAATGAATTACTTGTTCCGAACAGAGCTCTATATGAAAGTGATGCTTTTTTCCATCCATTATGAAAAAAGATCTTTTGGTGTATTTATTAATTTTCATAAGTAGATTTAATGTCTTTTCACTTTTATTGATATTAGAAAGTGTATCTTGTGATACAACTTAAGAATTGTAAACCATGTAAGATATTCAAAAATGTAAAAGGCCAACTTTTATCCTAAATCTTTCCGGGTCTGAGATGATTCTTTCCAGTCCTTCAATTAAAGGTGTTGCTTTATAATAATGTCCTTATAATTGCAAAGACTGAATATGCATGTAAGCCAAGAAAAAAAATGTATGTAAGTGAAACCATTAAACTATATTGTCATTAAACTATATTTTGAGTATCAGCCATTTGTATTAAAGTTAACTTTTAAAGAACAAGAAGCTGACATTTGTTTATATTTGTGTTGTGAGGGAGATTGCTGATGGTTGTGGTGATAGTGAATTGGGAATAATTTGATTTTTGCTTCAAAGGAGATATAGATAATCTTCATCTCTTGGTAGCAAGAAAGTGCTGATTAATTTTCTGCACGTTTGCTTAATGGGCTGTTACCTATGCTGGATAGCCATTTATGCCCAAAGTTAGTCCACTAAGTAGCTAACTATACTCCATAGATGGTAGGATTCATATATTGTTCACTACTTTGATAAAGTAAGGAGAAAGACCTCCTAGGGAAATGAAACTGTCAGTACTGTATTTCCTCACATTATTGTGTTATTGTGTTGACTAATAGTATATATAGATAGCGAGTAATTAATTAATTTCTACTAAATTTTCTGTGTGTGTGTTTGGGTGAGGTTTTGTTTGAAAGATGTTTGAAAAAGTCATTTGAGAGGTTGCGAAGATAAGGAAATCAGTCTTACACAATTAATATAAAATGTCTTCAGAGAATGGAGAAAACAGGAGAGAAGATGGTAAACAAAATAGAGAACTTTAATATTTTCAAACCAAATGTTTCACGTAGGATGCAAAATGTTGACACATTATAAAAATATGGATGTTTAGGGCTTCCCTGGTGGCGCAGTGGTTGCGCGTCCGCCTGCCGATGCAGGGGAACTGGGTTCGCGCCCCGGTCTGGGAGGATCCCACGTGCCGCGGAGCGGCTGGGCCCGTGAGCCATGGCCACTGGGCCTGCGTGTCCGGAGCCTGTGCTCCGCAACGGGAGAGGCCACGGCAGATGGAGGCCTGCATACCATAAAAAAAAAAAAAAAAAAAATATGGATGTTTAAACAACTGTAGCTTGTGCTCAGTTTATAGTGATGCAAAGTGTATTTTACTTTGGTCGAATAAATAATACTGAAATATTCAATTATAAAAAAAGGTATTACGCTCATTTGAGGTTGATAATTATGGTATTTATAGTGATGCTGATCTGCCAGTGGTCTCTGTTGCTAGTATGTAGGCATAGGGAGAGAGGATAGTTGGCCTTATATATGAGTGTGCTTTTGCCAGGGGAATGTAATAAAAAGATTCAGGGATAGGAGATAGGACAATAAAGTTCAAGAAAAATCTATCATAAAATCAAAGCTGGTTGCAGAGGGAAGTTAAAGGAGAAAAGACTGGTTGTAATGAAGAAGTAGGGCAACACCAGTGAACTGGAAGCCTGTTGTAACAAGCAGAGTTTAAAATTGAAAGAAAAGGTATTATGCTTAGAGTGAGTGCTTGATGTACTGATATTGACAGTACAGCAGTTTGAGATGGTAATTTAGTTATGGGGTGACTGGCATGTAAAGGAGAGTATGTACAGTTATTGGAGATCATGTTGCTAAGAATTGAGAACACAGCACTGTGTTTGCATAAGAAATAGATTTGCTTTTTCATCACAGAAAATTCAAAATTACAATTGCTGTGTAAAATAAGGATTTATTCCCTCATTTAAAGGAAAGTCTGATGTTGGCAGTACCCAGTGCCAGTGTGCCAATTCCATGAAGTCATCAGGGACCTAAGCTCTTTCTAATTTCAAGTCTACAAACTAGCGCGATTACCAAGGTCGCCTTGTGGTCCAAGATATCTGCTAGAGTTTCAGTCATCCCATTTCTATTCTTGGCAGCAGGGAGGAGAAAGGGGAAGGAGTCAGTAAGGTCTTTCCCCTGCTGTCATTCCCCCTTTTAAGGTCCAGAAGTCTCTCCCAACAATTTCTGGTTATATGATATTTGTCTTAGGTAATAACATGGCTATATTTTGCTTTGAGGAATACTGGGAAAAACACTGTTTTGGCTAGCTACATTACAACTCCCTAATAATGTGTAGGGATCTAGTTTGTAAAGAACACGGGGAGAAAGGATGCAGGTAGACAGCTAGCAGTCTTTGCCAGAAGTATTGATTATCCATGTGAACAGTGAAGTTTTCAAGATGGTGGAAACACAAGGAAAGGCCCTGAGGTCCATGGGCGATTACAAGCATAACAATCCAGTGGAAGAGAGTGGATGAGCCCTAGACCAGCGTATTTAGAAAACATTGAGAGAATACTGTAACAGTGGGATGCAAAGAGAAAACCAATCATACTTGCCAATTCTCTTTTTCAATTCTCTTACACACTGGAAGGAATGTAAGAGAATTAAAACTCATTACTTGAGAGGACTGCAAATAAAATGATTTCTTCAAGTGACATTCAGGTTTTAATTAAGACAAAGAGGAAGAAGGAATCTGAGGAGAGGTAGGGGAGTTTGCTAATTCTGAAACAGTAGTTCCAGGGAATATGGTAGAAGGAACAGGGCTGTGTGGAGAAAATACAGTTTACAGTTGAGAAGAGTAAGGATGCAGTGAGCAGTGATTCTTAACCTTTTGCTCATCTACCCACGAGTTAAAAATAATTAAACACAAATCTCCAATATTATGTAATTATTTATAAATAACTTTTCTGTATTGATGTATTAATACTATATATGTATTATAAAAATACTATATGTGTTATAAAAGATATGTAAAAATAGGAACTTATAAAGAATGAGAGAGACGTATCAATAGAAATGCTGATATCTTCTTCCCCACACTCCTGCCAATCCCTGGGATCTTATAGGTCTCAAAGGCTGCAGCCTCAGTATAGCTTAAGCTGGGGACTATTAGGGGAAATAGGAGCAGCCTAGCACAGCATTGATCCCTGCACTCAACTAAAAGCCTTCCCCTTAAAAATAAGAGCAAGAACACTTAAAATTCTTCAGAAAAAAATTTGTAATACCATAAGACATAGTAAGATTAAATTTGGAGGAATTATCAGTTATAGGTATTATCATGTGAGATGACATTTAATCTGTGATCTCAGTGAAATCAAATAGCCAAGACATATAAAAAGCAAAAACATATTAAGGAACCACAAATCATTAGAGAAAGGAAGGATTATTTATTGAGTGTATTTGAGACAGATGCCAGTAACTGAGGTGGATGCATGTTATTAAAAGTTAAATTCAAAAAGGAATTTAACTGGAAAAATCATAACTGAATATCCGGTTTCTTAGAGATAAAAGAGCTTTCCAAGCTTAGAATTGATCGGGGGAAAAGATCGCTTTGGCTACATAAATATTTTAAGCTTCTGTGTTTTAAAACAATATTAAAATTGAAAGATGGCACAATATTTGCAGCCAATATGTTTATTTTCCAAAGAGCTCATGTGATGCACTTTTAATAAAAAAAAAAATGCAACAAAAATGCTGGAAGACCAGAACAACTCACAGAGAGGAGGTGTTGGGGAGTTCAGTCACAATTATAACAACAAAAGCTGACTAAAACAGGTACAGAGCTTGAACAACTCAAGAGATATGACTGGTTTGAAGAGGGGAGGGTGTTCAGCCATGCTTTAAAAGGCGTGGAGTGGGGAGAGGTGATTAGAACCTGGTACTCAAATGGGTAAACGACCTGGACATGTTAAATATGACTGGTTAAAAGAAAGAGAAAAAGACAAAATTTAGTCACACTTGTGATTAAAGCGATGGATAATAAAGTGCTTTTTTTGCTTCTCAGAATTTTTTTTTTGTCAGAGTGATATCCAGTGCTGGTTACTGTGCAGTGAAAATGAAAGCATCATGCTTTTTACACTGTAAGTCAGTGTAAACCTGTACAGTACTTTTAGAACTCCATTTTTTTTTCCTGTCATTAATACCTAGATGGATCAAACTCTTAAATTTGATATAGAAATAAATGCGTTAATTAATTAAGCTTAAAGCTCTATAACATGAGATAGCTCTAAAAGCCTAAGCCTTCAAAAGTATTCCCTCAGATACAGCTATTGAAATTAAAAATACATGCAGAATACATAACTGTATTATTTGTATATTAATACATCTTTAAAGAAGATATGATTGGGTTGACATAATTGAATTGGAAATCCTGAGAGTAGCTAACATACCAAGCCATGTTCTAAAGCTGCAGTAAATAAAGCAATGATAGACCAGTAGAGTAACAAATAACAAGGCAAGATAGACAATATAAAGAATTAGGCCCTTTTATCCCATGAAAACTTAATATATGCTAATGAATGATAAAAGTGGCATTTAAATCAGTAGGGCAGAATGCGCTATTCTTTCATTCATGTATTTATCTATTCAGAAAATGTTTATCGAAGGCCAGGCACTATCCCGGATGCCAGGGATACATCAAACCAAGTAGACTACAATCACCATTTTCATGGAGTTTAAGTTGGAGTTGTAGTAGAATCAGAGGATAAAAAAATTGAAGATGATTACCTGCTGAGGAGAAAATAAAGCAGGGAAGGGGGATGGTGTTCACAAGATTCCATTTGGTGGGGGAAACATAACACAGTTCTGAGATTGATAAGTTTAACATCAATTTTTAATATCAATTTTTTGTGAGTTTAGGAGAAATGGGTGCTTGCATGTGTTATAGATATAACTGCATAGTGGTAATTCGTTTTGGAAGACAGTTTTTGTTTTTGTTTTTTTTTTGTGGTATGCGGGCCTCCCTCTGTTGTGGCCTCTCCCGTTGCGGAGCACAGGCTCCGGACGCGCAGGCTCAGCGGCCATGGCCCACGGGCCCAGCCGCTCCGCGGCACGCGCAACCACTGCGCCACCAGGGAAGCCCCTGGAAGACAGTTTTAAGAGTAGCTCTTAAAGTGAGAAAGGTACTACATATACTATGAGTCAGCAATTCTCATTCTTGGAATCTCCCTCAGGGAACTCTTGAATGTGTGCTCAAGAAGGTCTGGTAGCGCAACATGGTTTGTAATGATGAAAATCTGAGAACTACCCAAATGTGCTTTAGTTTGTTTTGGCCATAGTGTGGAACACTGTAGTGCTACACAGATCTCCTGAGCATATTGTTGAATGTAAGAGGTAAATTATGGGCAGTATATGTACATACCAGTGGTAACAACAATTACCACCAAACTTTACAGCTCTTATCACTGGGAAAGCTATTTAGGATTGTGGTAGCAGAGAGGTTTTTAGCTTCAGCCTTATCTCTAATATTTCTATTTTTTTAAAGAGATGGTATACTTATTTTTATTTGTATATATAAAAATGACCAAAAAAATTCTCCCTGTTAGCCTCAGCTCCAGTGGCATTTCCCATTGTCCCAGCCCATATTGTGTATTTTATCAGTATTACTTATCTCGCCCTTGGCAAGTGCTCTTGTACACGTGGTGGTTTTTCTGAATGCCCTCACTTACCTATTAAATTGCAGGTCCCTTTGACAGCTTAGGACCTAGTCCTTTTATTTTTTAAACATAATGCCGAAAGAGAAGGCCTTACTTCATAAAAATTTGTTATCATCATCATTCATCTTTCATTCTTTGGATAATATTTTTGTGTTCTTTATATTTGTGCATAAGAGCCATAGTAAATGAAAGTTTTATTTTATTTCTAAATTCACTTAAAATTTGAATTATTAATTAGACAAAACATTTTAAACATTCAGTCCTGGAAATTGTTCAAATCGTATTTTTCTTTGTAGGTCGTTTGTATGCGATGCAAACGGGAATGAAGATTGATAGTAAAACTCCTGAATGTCGTAAATTTTTATCAAAGCTAATGGATCAGTTAGAAGCTGTAAGTTGAACACTGAAAATTTATTTTCTGATTAATGTTTTAAATGCTGTTTTATTTCATTTGTGTGTGTGTTGTCATTTTAGTTCTTCCTGTTGGCAGCAATCAGCAATGTCATAGCTGAGGAAAAATGAGACACATTTTTTTTTTCATTTACATCATACTGCTTAGGGAGTTGTAAGTAGGTATAAGTCGGTTTCAGTATCTTTACATGTACATTATATCTTGTTCCAGGTTATTGTAGGTGACCTTTGAGTCATTCTTTAGTAAGTGACAAACCCTTTCTAACCTTCCTTCATGCAGTCACACGGATGATTGATTTGGGAATTCTTAAATGGCTCTTGTAATAATGAAATCGGGGACTTCCTTGGTGGTCCAGTGGTTAAGACTTCGCACTTCCACTGCAGGGGGTGCGTGTTCAATCCCTGGTTGGGGAACTGCGATCCCACATGCTGTGAGGCACGGCAAAAAAAAAAAAAAAAAAAAGGAACGGGCTATTTATTTAGTGAAAAGGACCAAGAAGGAAGTTGCCTATTGTTTCTTCCTCCTACTCTTGGTCCCATAACGAGATACTCTTATGGTCTAGGCATTTTCCTCTGCTAGCAGAAATGTGGTAGGTGACTAATAAGTCATCTTGAGCTATGATGGAACTTCACAGGTTATGTAGAAGCACGAATCCAGGGAAAATTGAAGGATTTGATTGGGTGTCAGTGCATCAGGAAGGCAGTGTTAAACCATAGTAACCTTTCTTAGTAAGCAGGGCTCCACCCTGTGCCTCCCACGCCCAGCCATCCCAGTTTCTTTTTTAACAATGTCAAGGTTTACTTCTCATTAATGCGTCACCTCCAAGGCAGTTATATTCATAGCTGTGGCTTACTTTTTATTTGCTTATATAGTTATGTGACCTGCTCAAGAGAATTAGAAACCTAAATATTTATTTGATCAGTTGCATTATTTTGTTTAGAGAAACAAAATTCAGACATATTAAAAATCAATACACTTATACCAGTCAGCCCAGAACTTTTTTTAAATGTTGAAAGTTATTCAGATCAAAGCCTACTTGTATTAAGCAGCCATGGGCAATAGTGTTCTCTCTAACTTTGTATGGGTGCCTGGCCTTCTGACCCAGAATCCTGTCATCTGCTACTATTAACCATCCAAGGTTGCCTGGTGGCACCACTGATGACAACTCAGCTGCCCTTGGAGCCTGTCTGGCCTTCGACTTCTAACACTGCTTCTGTGGATGCAGGAAGAATTTGAGTACTCTTCTTTTGGAGGGTGGGGTTAGGAGGTGGGAGGAAGAATGTGTCTGACACGTAGCAATACATTTGTACAATACCGTCTCTTACAGACATTTTACATAGAATATATCTCTTTATTAATTTTACAGCTTAATAATAATAGCTAAAATAACAGTAGCTTATGGATAAGACAAAACTCAAACAGTTCTTTATAATATGCAAAATGTAAAATCACATTTATAAAGACACTTACCAGGAATTTATTATTATCTACATTAAATAACAAGGAAGTTCATCCCATGGTGAGAACATAATCTGCTTGTGCTATAATGTTTATATTTATAGTTGGAACACTTCAAGTATATTATGTTTTTGTTGCCAGATATTTTATGCTGAAGGTGAGATGAAATGACATGCTCCCACTAAATTTTTCTAGAAATAAATTGCCTCTATAATTAAATCATTTCACAGTGTGGATACAGTAAACCAGTGTTATATGTGGGGCTTTTTTTCTGTTTTTGTTCAGGATAAGCGTGCCCAGGTATCCTTAAATTCCAGCATTCAAACTCTTCTGGGCCTTAATTATAAGAATATGTACTTTGCTGATTTTTTGAAAAATCCTCTTGCTTTTTCTAAATTTAATTTGTTATTTTATAGTGTTCTTTGAAAAAAACAATTTTTAAACAGTAGTGTGGTACTCAGATCTAATATTCCAGAAGGTCATTTTACTCCAGTATGACAGTCTGAGTAAAATGTAGGAATTTAGTTTGTTGTTTTTAAAATACTTTAAATTATTGTATGTGTAGGAAAGGGATGTACTGACTGGAAATTTACATGGTTGTAAATTGTGTTGATTTGAGGTATATATTTGTCTAAATTTTTAAAACTTCCATAATCCTATTCTAAGTTTGTTTTCTTATACCTTACTTAGAATTAGATCTCTAATGCAATGTGCTCTGAGAGATACTTTTTCAGGATATAATGATCCTTCTCATTGTATTTTTCTATATTTGATAGAAGAAATTGAAATAGGAATAAATTAAAAATTTAAATTATGTATGGTTAGGAAAGAATTTCTTAATCCCATTTTTAGGATACTTGTTAGTACATTTGAAATATTTGTCTGATGCTTTACATAGATAGTCGGATGTTTTTTATTATTGATTATTTTGATATTTAGAGCTAAATGATACTTTCACGTTATCATGAGTGTCTTTCTTCAAAATTTCGTGAACATTGGATTTGATTATTGGGAATTTTTATACTTAAGTATACACTTCTGTGAGCCCAGAATCATAAGTTATGTATCTCATTTTATTTTAGCTTAAGAAACAGTTGGGTGATAATGAAGCTGTTACTCAAGAAATAGTTGGTTCTGCCCATTTGGAGAATTATGCTTTGAAAATGTTTTTGTATGCAGATAATGAAGATCGTGCTGGGCGATTTCACAAGTAAGTAAAGATAGATAAAATAAAAATTATAAGTTTAGTCACTGTATAACCAGAATTTATCCAGTTTTCTCTTGATTACTCTCAGACTTCCTGATTAACGATTTAGATTTTTTTTTTTTGAATCTCAGAATGAGTTTGGGTTACAAGAGTGATCCTGGCTTTTTAGAGAAAATGGCTAAACGAAGAATACCCAGGGCAGATTCATTTTCTTAGTAAATATACCCTAACTAGCCATTTAGTAAAATCTATGCTGATTTTAGCCAAAAACAGCCTGGTCCAATGATATTGATTTTAAAAATTCCCACCCCTACCAATTCAAATGATTTGTCATTATTATAATAAGACTTAAATACAAAGAAATACACATGGCTTGATATGGATTCAGATAGTACTGTCATTATATTTTCTAAAATCAAAAGCATACTATGAAACCTTGTTGTAGCAAATTCACCTGTTATATGTGTTGTAACTTCCTCCTAATAACAGATTACAGAAGGAGCTCCATTGTGTTCTTGAAATCTGATTTTATTTAAAACATTAATTTCAGAGTGCTTTTATAAACATTGGAAGTTTTCGTCTTGTAGCTACAAGACTAATTCTTACATTTTTCATTTGAATTAGATGAACTTTTCTTTTCTCTTCCAGAAACATGATCAAGTCCTTCTATACTGCAAGTCTTTTAATAGATGTCATAACAGTGTTTGGAGAACTCACTGATGAAGTGAGTGTACATTCTTTATTGTCTTATTAGCTGGAGATCAGTATTGCTGCTTTTTATTAGTTTTATTATTGCATTGTTTATTTAGAGCAGCATGTCCATCAGAAATGTAGTGTAAAGCAAAACGTGTAATTTTAAATGGTCTACTAGCCACATTTTAAAAGTGAAAACAAAAGATGGAATTATTTTTAACGATAAATGTTATTTTTTTGTAGTAAGTTCTTTAAATCCATGTATTTTATACTTTAGTGAGTGCATAGCTACTGTATTGGTCTCTGAACCCCAGGTTCAGAGTTTGATTTTATTAAGTGTTTAAATATTACTGATCCTGGATGCTGTTAAATTTCTGTACTGTTATTTGGTAAACATTACTGGAGGCAGAGACTTTTTAGTGCTGTTTTTTTCCTATTTTGTTTCTAGCCAGAAATATTATTGTTAAAGATTTGTCTCTATTGTGAAATACATATAGAACTTGATATTTTACAAGATACTTCCTATCCATTTTATCAGTTTGTTTCTCATAACCACTCTAAGATAAGTAGAGCACATATTCATTTTATATACGAGCAAACTGAGGCTAAGTGACAAACTTGTTGCCGTGAGTTCAGTGTTGTTTTCACTGTAGCAGGCTTTACCATTGACGTGGAAAATTTGTTTTCTGAGAGGGGAGATATTAATCTAGAAAGAGAACAAAAGAGAGAGAGAAAGGAAGGAAGGGAAGGAGGGAGGGAGGAAGGGAGGAGAAAAGAGAGTTACAAATGAGACTGATAGAGGCATGTCACATTAGTGATTTGAAATCTATGAAGAACATTGCTTTCTATGAAATGATTTTTTCAAAATGGTGAGCAGCTCAGTGTATTGTTCCAAACGAAACAAAGTACAATCAATCTATGAGATATTTTACATGTTCTTAAAACAGTACATCAAAACTGTGCAATAAATGCTTTGTTTATATGTAAAATGTAGTTAAGCTCTAGGCCTGATGATCATAAGCTGAGTTTTTGAGTTGGCAGAGATGTGCAGGACATTTCAAAATTGTGCGGAATGAGGGACACTTTTTTTTTTTTTTTT
>NC_041223.1:22804130-22806468 GCF_002837175.3 Physeter macrocephalus | reverse complement strand
GCCGCTCCGCGGCATGTGGGATCCTCCCAGACCGGGGCGCGGACCCGGTTCCCCTGCATCGGCAGGCGGACGCGCAACCACTGCGCCACCAGGGAAGCCCGAGGGACACTTTTTTATTGTGTGTGCCTGTCCCTTTTCTTTCAAAACATCAAGCATCCTGTCTCTTGCCCACACAGCATTCCCCAGTCAGATGACTAGAAACCACCAACAGATATTTCCAGACACCCGCGAGGGTATGGGGCAATGCCTATTGAGAACCACTGCTGTTAACTTTTCTTGCAATAGAGAAGTATAAGAGAAAACTGAGGCCTGGAGTGTGAAAACCACAAATGCTTCTCACTTTTTTGCATTTTAGAGGCCCTGTGGATCCACTGTTTAGCTCCCTTTCTACTCCTGTCTCATGTTACTACTGATCTGGATTTTTTTCCTGTTTTACTAGTATGGGGCTCTATACTAAACAGGGCATACAGAGGACATAGAGGTGATTTAAGCATGACATTATGGAAAGCTGTAGATAGGTAGTAGGGTTTTGGCGAGTACCAGTTGGCTGAAGGAGAATAATGAGACCAGAGTAGAAAAGTAAGTCATAAGCCAGATCAGACAGATGATAAAAGGCCTCGCATTTTCAATTAGGGGATTTATTGAATAAAATATACTTTGGGTGCTTGGTATGATAAGACTCTATAGAATGAACTGGGGTAGGAAAGAACTACAAGTCATTTGGCAAAAGAACTAGTTAATGATTACTGTGGAACTTCGTACAAAGTGGGTTGTGACCTGAGAAAAAATAATATGTTTAGACTTAAATTTTAAAGTGTGAGGTGCAGGTATAGCATACAAAAATAAATCACCACAAGACTCTTGGAAATAAAAAGACAAGAAATATGCAAAATAGCGATGAAAGTTCAAGTTAGGAGATTAGACAAACCCTCAGGTAAGAAGATAGTTTTGAAAGAGAGAGAAGATGGTCAGGTAAACATCCTGATAAACACCTGTATTTAAAAGGCTAGAGGAAGAAGTGAATAAAGAAACACAATTAGAGAAGTGGATAGAAATGTAAGATATCAGAAGAGAAGGTCATGATAAGGCACAGTAGCAGATCAGTTTGCCAGATACTTCTGAGATGGCTTTTCTTGCCTCTCCTACTTCTTACTTAGAGGAGCTGCTTTTGCCCACATATCTCAGAAGCAAGCACACAGTTCTTTGAAGTTATAACTGCTAACAGTGGGGAACCCAGATAAAAGGTAAAGTAATAGATACAGGAAAAAGAACAAAAGGTGCAGAAGTCTTATGTGAGTAATGTAGGTTTTGTTTTGTTTTTGTTTTTGTTTTACTTAAGGGACACATAAATACCTCCACACATAATTAGCATGTAATTCATCTGCATTTCAGAAGGAAAAATAATCTAAGTTTACATATAGGTATCCTTAACAAAGAACAGCTTTCTTAGTTATTTGAACATAGTAGCTAAGGCAAGGACTCTTAATGGGACAAATGAGAGGGCTTCAAAAGGAGTTGGGGGAGAGATGTTTAGATACTGAGGATACTAAAGACTACATGTAGCCCAAGAGTGAAAGGGACATTTTTCCAAAATGTTTACACTCTTTTCTTTCCCTGTCGAATCACCCAACCTGCTACCTAAGTTTTTCTGCCTTGCATTGGCATTAAAGTAGGAAATAGCATCTGTGTTGGTGGTTAAAGTATCCAGAGAGCAGGAGGGGTCTGAAATGGTATGGAAAAAAGAAATTAGGCATTGTAAGGCCAGCATGGAAAGGAGGTCCCTATAATTGTTTTATTGGGCTGAGGTTTATTCTTTGGGCCTTTATGTAAATCCTGCATTTTAAATTAGAAAATGTATGTACACACATTTAGTGTGTAATTATATGTGGGTGCTCTTCACTAACTTACATATGTTTGTTATAACATGCAAAGTTTATACCTCCAGTAAAAGTTGTATGTATCAAAAGTTATAATTTGTTTGGCATACAATACTGACATTTCTCATATCCATTATTATACAGTGATCTTATCCTTATATGACTAGTGAACTGGTTTTTGGCCATGAACTAAGGTTGACTAAATAAAGGCAGCCGACAAGGAAAGTGAAATACTGGCAAGATAGTCCATACACCAATAACGTAATCCCCCGGCCAGCCAGTTTGATCAACCTAGTTTCAAATTCTATTTTCCCTTACTTTTTTTTTTTTTAATTAATTAATTTATTTATTTTTAACATCTTTATTGGAGTATAACTGTTTTACAATAGTGTGTTAGTTTCTCCTTTACAACAAAGTGAATCAGTTATACATATACATATGTTCCCATATCTCTCCCCTCT
>NC_041223.1:22790592-22798958 GCF_002837175.3 Physeter macrocephalus | reverse complement strand
GTGTGGAGAGTGACCTGTGCTTGCACACAGGCCTCTTGGTGGCGGCAGCAGCAACCCTAGCGTCCCACGCCTGTCTCTGCTGTCCGCGCCAACAGCCGGGGCTCGCGCCCGTTTCTGGAGCTCCTTTACGCGGTGCCCTTAATCCCCTCTCCTCGCGCCCCAGGAAGCAAAGAGGCAAGAAAAAGTCTCCTGTCTCTTCGGCAGCTCCGCGCCCGTTTCTGGAGCTCCTTTACGCGGTGCGCTTAATCCCCTCTCCTCTCGCACCAGGAGACAAAGTTTCCCTTACTTTTAATGTTGGTTTTTGTCCCATCATTTTCCATTTCTAGAAGTGGCATATTTATCATTATCACTGAGATACAGGTTTTTCAAAATAATGATTTAAAATGTCATAACTTTAAATAATGCTCCACTTGAGTGGGATAGGGAGGAATACACTCTAGCTGTGACTTTCGCAGCTCCTGCCAAAACAGATAAGCAAAGTAGTCATCGGCATCAACCCTCTCTGGTAGGTCCTCATTGTTGTCTGAGGAAATCTAAGGCTTGTATTTATTTACTTGTGATTTAAGCACTCAGTGCCTAAAACAAGACACAAACTAGCAGAACATTTCTTATTTCACAATAACTATTAAAAACATGACATGTTTTAAAAGCTGGGTATAACTGGTTACTCAAAGCATTGTAACTCATTCCCTCCTTTCCACTTTCACTTTAGTTTCATCCTATACTTTGAAAACACTAGCAGAGACAAAGACAGGAAACATGTGGGAAAAGAATAAGTTTAAGGATTTCAGGTAGGCAGATTTTTTTTTAACATATACTCCTGTAGGTATATTTCAGGAGTTGCTGCTTCTTATTTGTTCATTTATAAAGGAAATGTGGCGGTGTTATTACCTGCATAATATCCCATAGCTTTTTAATAAAACTGGAACTTTCTTCAAAAAGAGTTGTTTCCCTTGCTTCTCAAAGAATGCTGTTTGAGAAACATTAAAGTCTACAATAACAGAAAATGAGGAAGGGAAAGGCATTATAATTATCTTGTAGTTTTTATTTGTGTATTTTAAAATTATCTTTTAATTTTATCTTTATAATCAAGATAATGGGGTTTTTTAAATTATATTTTTTAAAGTTTAAAAAATGGTGTGTTTTTTTCCTATCAGTTCTGAAAGTTTATTTAAAAGAACAGTGACAGTGGTTGTCAGAGCCAAGCCTAAACTCCAAACCAAGAGGTCATTTTACCTCTCAGGACTTGGTTTTTCTTCTGTAAAATGGGAAATCTGGTCAAGCAGATCTCTGAGGTCCTTTGCAGTTCTACCAGTCTATGATTATATGTTCCAAGCATGCAAGAAGAGATGGGAAAAGGAGAATAAAAAGCAAAGATGAAAAAGCAGACAAAAAAAAGGAGAGAAGCAAAAATAGTTTTAGATCAGAAGCTCCAAAAGGAGGGATGAAAAATTACCCATTTAAGTTATATAAATGATAACGAAAAGTAGAGCCACCAGAAATTATGACAGCAAAGAACTAATTTCTAGTAGGAAGAAAGGAGAAGAAACATGACATGGCAATGTAGGGGTTGTTAGTGTAGGAAGGGAGCAAGACGAACATCTGGGGCCTTCTTATGGTATTTGTACGTAACGATGTTGAGTCTTCTAATTAAATTCCTTTTATTTAACATTCCATCCTTTTTTTTTTTTTTTTAAAGATCGTTGGTTCACAAGCTACACTACTGCAGTTTACCTAATTAATTTTCCTATTTTAGGCTCTTTTACCCTGGAACCTGTTCTCCTCTGTCATTGTTTTGTTGAAGAACCTAACAGGGACTTTTCCTTTCCTGGCATTGCAAGTCCAGACTCCTTCTTATGCTGTTTCTTACCAGTCCCATTGTATGTTTGTCAGACCATTCTGCTTACCTCCTGCGCTCAGCTTTCACCGTTGTAAACTTTGGTTTTTTAGCCTGCTTTGTCTAAGTCTTACCTTCTCTCCAAGTCTTAGCTCCGTTATTCTAGCCCTTATATGCATTTCTCCATTCTCTCAACTCATTTAGGATCTTAACTTTATGAATGTTACACTATAAATGTGTTGACTTAAGTTTTTTGTTTTTTTTAAATTATTTTTTTGGCTGTGTTGGGTCTTTGTTGCTGCACATGGGCTTTCTCTAGTTGCGGCGAGTGGGGGCTACTCTTCATTGCGGTGTGTGGGCTTCTCATTGCAGTGGCTTCTCTTGTTGTGGAACACGGGCTCTAGGCACACAGGCTTCAGTAGTTGCGGCGCGCATGCTCTAGGGCTCAGGCTCAGTAGTTGTGGCTCACGGGCTTAGTTGCTCCATGCCATGTGGGATCTTCCCAGACCAGGGATTGAACCTGTGTCTCCTTCATTGGCAGGCAGATTCTTAACCACTGAACTACCAGGGAAGTCCCTGACTTAAGTTTTATATATCGTATTTTGGAGTAAATTATACTGCAAGTCCTCAAAGGGGAGACTGTCTCATTCTACTCTTACATCTTCTCTAGCAGTAGCTGTAAATTTGCACATTGGGTAAAATCTCAGAGTAAAAACAGTAGCTATTTAGTAGCTATTTAGCTATAGATACTTCAAAAGTTGCTATAGTTTAGCTTTTCATTTTTCAATGTATAATGTAAGATAATGTTCAGACTTGTTTACATGGAACTGCTTTCATAACTCATCTAAAATGTAATAGATCTCATTTTTCTTGGTCTGTTTCCTGACATTTTTTTCCTTTTAATTTCATGTCATTTTTCATAGTTTGCAGTATTCACAAAAATTTTAAAAGTCTGTATTTTCTTTAGTCTTCAACTTAAAAAAAATACTTTGTTGTTATTCTGTTTCTGAACACTCCTATCTGTTTAGTTATATGTATTTAACTCTTTTAACTGTGCTTTATATATACAGTTCCATCCCAGAATTTGATTAAATTTGTTGTCATTGTAAACTTCTACCAGTCCTATAACTGTCTTGGAATCAGTGTCCCAATTTTAGGTATAGAGTCACCAGAAGTATATATTAAAATTTTTTAATTTTGTATTTTAAAGCAAGCGATGTTCAAGATATAAATAAGTTATTTTTCTACTTTAACATCTTGTGTTAACTACTTATGGCCAGTATTGATAGGCTTTCTTTTATCGTATTTTAGATTTATTTCACTTCTAGCAATGTTTGAGGAGCAGATACCATTTTGCCTTTATCTGTTGAGTTTCTGCTAAGTTGGGGGAATCGAATGAATATGGTATGTTTTCCTGCCCTCACAAGGTTTGTGTTCCAACTTGGAAAGGGAAGCAGAATAACTGAGTATGATGATATATGGTGTAGTAATGACAAAATACAGTGACGCGATCCAATCCTACCATTTGCCTGGCACTGTGCTTAGACACTTTAGATATATCTTGTTTCACTTTCACAACCCTGAATTACAGTGAGAAAACAGAATCAGAAAATAAAAGTTCCTTGTCCCCAAATGCTATGGCCCAGAACAGTATTAACAAACTCTGTGTGATAAAGGTCTAGCATTTTTTTCTTCTTAATTTCCATTCTGTTGCAAGCTGATTGTTTTGTAAAATATAAGTAATGATTAACTAGAAAAATAAAACCTTAAAAAGACATATAAAATACAAGCCTAATTTGCTATAAGTTTCCTAAATGCTCTCAATTTCTGTACTGTCTTGTCACAAAAGTGGTAAACAGTTTGCAGGCCAGCTCTGGTTCTTGGACCATATTTTGATTGGCACTGATCTACATCCCTCTATGGGAGCTCCCAGAGAATCCTGTTTGTATCTCAATCAGGGACTCTCCCTGCTCGAAAAACAGGGCTGCAACATAACTGGAATAATAATGTACATGAATAGCTGGCTGCAAAGGAGGTAGTCTATTTAAGGTATTCATTTGCACTGTAAGGTTCAGAATTAAGCAACATCTTGCTAGCCTAGAAAACCATGGTAGATCAGGAGAAATTCATCTACTTACAAAATGGTGTTTTGTACATACACCATACCTTAAGTTTTCATGCTCTCACTGTACACCGAAGGTCTCATTCTTAGTAATTGTAATAATAAATAGAAAGATATGAGGGTAGTGTTGTCTCTCTTATTAGAGTAGGAATTTCATGTATCTTGTATTCACTTCTGTATAATAATTGCCAAGAACAGTGTCTTGTACATGATCTTCAAATAGTTGTACATGAATGAAGTATTTTTGCATGCAATGTTAATATAATGTGGTTCAGAATACTGCAGGCATTGGCCTCAAAATCCCATATGCCACTTCATAACTGTGTGACTTTGGGTAAGTTATTTGACTTATGTAAGCCTGTTCCCACATCTGTAAGATGAAGAAAATTGTTAACACCTACTTCTTCAAGGTGTCTTGGATTTTAAATGAGAAAATACATGTAAAGCCTTTAACAAAGTACCTAGCATATAGTAAACACTTAAAAAACATTAATTTTTCTTTTATTAGTTGATGGATAATGTTCTAATATCCTGTATTTAGAGAGGACATCAACATAAAATACATGAAAATTTTAATGGAAACTATCCTCATCTACTCAATCTTAGATATTAAGATAAATTTATTCAGAAATAGGCGTATTATGTATTATTACTACTATATTTGGAGGTCCAGCATGTACGATTGGAGTCCCAAAAAAGAGACTAGAAAGAAAATGTTGAAGAAATAATGACCATAGATTTTCTAAATTGGGTGAAAAAAATAGTTATGGAGCCAAGAAGCTCAGTGAACCTCAAGTAAAATAAATACAAAGAAACCATACCTGAGAGCATTTACTGGTTGTGATAGTCCAACCAGTAAAGTTCAGTGATGGAAGAGGAAATCTTGAAGGAGCTGTCTTGGGAAACGACACATTACGCACAAGGTAACAATGCTTTGAAGGATGGATGGCTTCTCATTTTTTTAAAAAAGTTGTGGCAAGAAGGTAATGAAATTGGCATATTTAAAGTACTGAAAGAAAAAGCAAACAAGCAAAAGAACCTGACAGCTCAGACTTCTTTGTAGAGCAAAGCTACCCTTCAAATAATGAAGGTAAAATACAAGACATTTTTAGATAAATTAGTTCATTACTAGCAGATCTGCACTGAAGATCTAAAGAACAGCAGAATGGAGGTTTTTCAGGCTGAATGAAAATTATACCAGAAGACAACTTGTATTTATAGGAAGGAATAAAGTACACTGATACAGTGTATAAGTAAATACATTAAAAACTATATATTTCCTCTTTTATTCATTTCTTTAAAAATATATATATGCCATTTAAGTAAAACTTAATTGTAACTATACATATATATTTGGTAACCTCCCCCCCAAAAAAAGGCAGGAAAAGGGAACAGAGGGAAACAGAAGCAGATAGGACTAATATAAAACAAATAGCAAATTTTAGGCCTACATACAGCTGTATCAGTACTTACTATAAATGTAAATGGAGTAACACTCCAATTTAAAAGTAGAAAGCAAGTCCTAACTGTATACTATTTATGAGACATCCTTTAAATACAGAGACACAGATATTTTGAAAATGAAAGGATGAAAAAATATTCAGTGCAAATACTAAGTTAGCAAAATCTGAGGTGGCCATATTAATATTAATAATAGATAAATAGATTAATAATAGATAAAGTAAACTTTAAGATGATGTTTTACCGGAGGTAAAATGGTACATTTTGTTATCAAGAAGATATTACAGTTCTTGAAGAAGATACCACAGTTATAAATGTCTGTGTACCTAATAGCAGTTTTAAACTTTATGAAACAAAACATGATAAAAATAAAAGAAAATACAGAAAAAAAGTCATAATAGTGGTTGGAGATTTTAACACCCCCCTCTCAGTCATTGGTAGGATAACTAGTTTAAAAGCAGTAAAATTATCTAAAATGAATAAAGACTGCCCACATCAAATATTGACTAGAATGTGTGAAAACAAGAGCTTTCGTACATCTCTTGGTGAAAATGTTAGATGTCATAAAACCAGTTTGGGAAAAGATTTGGCAGATTTTTATGAAGTTAAACATACACCTACCTTTTTACCCAGCAATTCCTTGGTGTTTATCCAAGAGAAATGAAAACATATGTCCAGAAAAGACTTGTTCAGGAGTGCTCATAGGAACTTTATTCATGATATCCCAAAGCTGTGTAAACAACCCAGATGTCCACCAGCAGAGGAACTGATAAATAAATTGTGCTGTTACTAAGGTATAAAAAGAGGCTACTGATATACCCTAAAACATGGATCAATTTTGTAGACATTATGTTGAGCAAAAAAAGACCCAAAAGAATACAAACTGTATGATTCCCTTCATATAAAGTACTACGATAGACAACTTGATTCTAGTGAAGAAAATTAGGAGTTTTTTGGTATATGGCAAGGGGAAATTGGTCCGGAAAGGGATATAAAGGAGCTTCCTGGGGAACTAGAAATGTTGTATTTTGATAGGAGTATGTTTTACACAGGTAGATCTTTTTGTCAAAACTCAAACTATACACTTCAGATTTATATATCTCAAGGTATATCAGTATTACTGCAAAAAAATTTAAATATTGAACTGTTGTTTGTAGGTTTGGTTTTTCTTTATGATATTGAGTTGGCAATTCTAAAACTGTTTACTCTATATTCGAGGATTGTGCAAATGAGTAAATATATTGAGGGAGCCAGATTTCTCACTTCTGGGGAAAGAAGTTACAGTGGGGAATGGGAGAAGACTAGATTGTATTATAGTGTTGGATTGGAGTTGGAGATGTCCATATTAACTCATGCTTTTAAATTTACAAATAAGGCAAAATAGATATATTTCTATAAACAGTATGTATGTATGTATGTATACTATAAATGTGTGCATATATAGTATGTGCATGTATTTGTATATACAGCATATATACATAGGTGTGTGTACACATGCACATAAAATATAGTTCCTATATCTCTGTACTGAAAGAACCTAGAAGCAATGATGCATCAATAGCAGTGAGCACCTCTAGTGCCTGATTTGGGGTTCTAAATGCCCTTCGTCTATAAAAGGAACCAGGACTCTTATAGAAAGAACTGCCAGAAAGTAAAGAAATGGTTCACATAATCACAGGAACATGTCAGAAGGATCCAGAAGCCAACTTGAAAGGGTTCCCACTGTCGGCATCAGGGACAATTTGACTATCGAAATATGAATGATACTAATAGGTAATACATTGAATAAAATAAGAATTCATTGGTCCCTACTGAAACATACAATGGAATAAATAAATGAATGAATAAATAAATAATGGAAGGACGGAGAAAGCTCCACAGTAGCGTTCTAACTAATAAATAGAGAAATGACAATAAAGTTAGAAATCATTAATGGGATTTAAAACTAGTGGGTAGAAAATTTGGTGACAAGCAGGATATTTACATTAGTCTGTAAATGTCTCCCCTCAGATTGCTTATTAATTTTAAAGGGGAAAATAGTAAGCCAGTAATGGAAATACCTGTCTGACACCACTTTAACCAAGTCGTCAAACCTAACACAATCCATATTGGGACGAGCTGATATTATGTGGCTCCTAATAAGATGAAGTGAGAAAGGCAAATATCACTTCAGTGCAAATCCTGTGGAAAATGCATAATCTGAACCTAATCATGAGGAAACGGACAAATCCAAACTGAAATGTCAAGGTCAAGAAACACTAACAAAGGCTGTTCCAGATTAAGGGCTAAAAAGATAATGACAACTAAATAATGTATGCTTTTTAAGTTAAATAGACCCAGGGGAGGAACTACCAAGGACATCATTGGGCCAATTGACAGAATTTATTGGGACTGTGGATCAAACAGTATTCTTGTGTAAGTGTTAAATTTCCTGATTTTAATAACCAGTGTGTGTGAGATTGTCCTTGATCTTAGAAAATGATTAATGAAAGGGTAAGGGGACAGAGTGACTTCCAACTTACTCTTAATTGGTACAGAAAAAATGCAGTAAACATTTTGCATATTAATATGTGCATAGTAAGTCCATGCATATATGAGTAGATTGATAATACAAAATGTAAACAATTGGGTGATCTGAGTGAAAGATATCGTGTACTAGTTTTTTTTGTTTGTTTTTTTGTTTTGTTTTGTTTTGTTTTGTTTTTTTATGGTACACGGGCCTCTCACTGCTGTGGCCTCTCCCGCTGCGGAGCACAGGCTCCGGACGCGACGAACCCGCATCCCCTGCATCGGCAGGCGGACTCTCAACCACTGCGCCACCAGGGAAGCCAATCGTGTACTAGTTTTAAAACTTTTCTCCAAGCTTGATGAAATTATATTAAGTTCCTTCACAAAACTATATATATATATATATATATATATATATATATATATATACATATATTT
>NC_041223.1:22772698-22790479 GCF_002837175.3 Physeter macrocephalus | reverse complement strand
TCACAAAACTATGTGTATATATATATATATATATATATATATTATATATATATATATAATACAATATATTTTTTTTTTCTTTTTTTTTCCCCCCAAAAGATAGCATTGGCTTCTTTTCTTGCCCTGGTGGATTAAGTTTTAAATAGTTCATGTTCATACCTTCTTTGGATATCTTTCAGCTAATTGGAATGTACCTTTCAAATATTATAAAAATAGAATAAATTTAAGTATTTGTGTATTATAGTTAAGATTTTTTGATACAGTTTTACTCTCATTTTTAAAATTTGTTTTATAAAATTCTAGTTGCTTTGAAAAATATAAAGGTATAAAAATTTTGAATAAGTCTCCAGGAAATACATGTAATTTGTGATAACACTTTAATATTTGAATCATGATAGTAAGTTTGTTGAATATGTATTTTTAAAGTGTTTCTCATTGTGCTATGTTCAGTGTTCCTGGGAGTTATATAGAGCCCTTGTTTGTGTAATATACTTGGGAGAATTGAGGGCCTAAGAGTATAAATGTGTTATCTGTGATGTTACCACCAACTTAGAGATTCTTATTTTCTTTTGTGTCACTAACTACTTTGAAATGTTATGAAAGCTGTGGCTTCTCTCCCATGCATATGTGTGTTGCTTTTTTTTCATATAATTCAGGGGGTTTCAAGGACACCCTTCACCCTATCCACTGACCCCTCCCTGCAAGCTTAAGTGAAACTGTGTACTGAAGTTTAATGTTCACATTTATTTGTTAGCAAAAAGTGTTTCATTCCAGTTCAGTGTTTTCTTAGTGCCGATCTAGGACAGCCAGCTTCAGAATCGTTTGTGGTACTTGATTTAAAAGAAAAAAAAAATGGATTCCAGAATCTACTGTCCATTCATTCATTCACCAAATATTTGTTAATGTCTACTACATGCCAAACACTGTTCTAGGCAGTAGTAATACAGCAGTGGATTAAATCCGTGCCCTCATGGTAATCACATTCCTCTGGTGAAGACAGACAATAAGCAAAGAAACACATAAAATGTATAGTATGTCATGATAAATATCATGGTAGGGATCCCATGGTAGGGATAGGAAGGTCAATTTAAATAAGGTATTTGGGGAATGTCTCACTAAGAAGGCAACATTTTAGCAAAGCCCTGAAGAAGGTAAGGGAGTGAATCATACAGATGTTCCAGGAAGAGACAAGAGAAAATGCAAAGATTTGTGAACAGCACAGTTACCTGTTAAAGTTCAAGACACAGCAAGGAATACAATGTGGCTGAATCTAGAGTGAGGAAAGTGCTGGCAGGTGACGGTGGGGAAGGGGAGTTCAAATAGAGTTGACAGGATTTGACTGCTATCTTTAAAGTGTTATTACTTGCATTATAATGGACAAGGGTGGAAATAGGGGCACCGTTAGTATATTATTAATAATCAAAGTGAGGGCAGTGGTGGCTCAGACCAGAAATTGCAATAGAAGACATGGTGAGAAACTGGATACATTTTGAATGTAGAACTGACAGAATTTAAGATTCATTGGTAGAATATGAGAGAAATAGAGGGCTCAAAAATGAATTCAGAGGTTGGGGCTTGAACAACTACAAGACATTTACTGACGTGGAGGAAACGAATTGAGTAGCGGGAAGATCTGAAGTCGGTTTTGAACTTTGGATGTTTTGAGCTATCAGATGTACAAGTGAAATGCTGAGTTGAATGTATATATCCTGAAGTTCAGAAGAGAGGTCTGAGCAGAGAATATGAGTTTGGAGTTGACCGCACAGTATTTAAAGCCATTAGGCTGGAAGAGATCCGTCAAGGTAAAGTGTTGAAAACAAGACGAGAAGTCTAAGAACTGAAGTCTGTGGCACTCCCCACCCTGGAGATGAGAAAGAATCTCGCTGTGAAGGTCTGAAAAGGAACACCCAGTGAGGCAAAACCAGAAGACCTTGATAACCAGGAAAGCAAGTGAAAAGGGGGTTGCGAGGAGGAGGGAGTACTCAACTTTCCACGTTAATGGGGACAAGTAAGATGACATCTAAGCTTTGGATTTAGCAAGAGAAGTAATCCTTAACCTTGACAAAAGCAGTTGCAGTGCATGCTAGGGATAAAAACTTGGGGTTTTTATGGGTTCAAGAGGAAGAATTGGAGACAGCGAATATAAAGCATTCTGTGACACACCATTGTAAAGCAATTATACTCCAATAAAGATGTTTAAAAAAATTAAAAAATAAAGCATTCTCTTTCAAGGTGGCTTTTGGTATGCTAATGGAGAATGATTTATATAAGGTTTTCTATAATTTGGGCCAGGAATTTTTTTTTTCATGTGGACCATTTTTTTAAAGTCTTTATTGAATTTGTTACAATATTGCTTCTGTTTTATGTTTTGGTTTTTTGGCCGTGAGGCATGTGGGATCTTAGCTTCCCAACCAGGGATCAAACCCGTACCCCCTGCATTGGAAGGTGAAGTCTTAACCACTGGATCACCAGGGAAGTCCCAGGAATTTATTTTTTTATTACACCCTAATATGATTCTTACATGCACCAGGTTTGAGAACCCCTGTTTTAACATATGATTGGTGTTTGCTGGCCAGTCATTCTTCAGTGTAGCGAGTGCAGATGATTTAAAAATTAAATGAAAATTCTTATTTAACCACTGCTGACTTAGTGGCTAAAATTTGCAGTTGTCAGTGACTCTCATCAATCCAGTAACAAAACAGGAACATAGATGCCAGGGACAGAAGTAAAAGTTCTTCTTGTAATTCCTATTTCCCAGAAAGGATGTCTAATCAGCCAAAAGAAGTTAAAAGATTTCAAAAATATTGACATCTTGAAATTCTCCTCTTCAAATATTGTTTAATATTTAGCATCCTTTTTTTTTTTTTTTTTTTTTTTTTTTTTTTTTCCTCCCAGACCGGGGCGCGAACCCGGTTCCCCTGCATCGGCAGGTGGACGCGCAACCACTGCGCCACCAGGGAAGCCCTAGCATCCTTTATTTTAAAGAAAACAATGAAAAGGTGAATTAGTTTTGAGTTACAACTGCCAAAATCTGCTCAAAATTTAAGCACCAGTTTCTAGGGGTGTCTTGGAAAAAGTGTGGAATAAAAATCAAACTGTTGTGTTGATTTATCTGCTTTGGAGAAATTTTTTTAAATGTATTTATTAAAATGAACCCATTTCAGGTTAGAGTAATGTTTTTTAAACTTCACATACTAATGAAGGAACCCAACATGGTTTAAATGTCTCTACACTGTTCGTACTATGAAATTAGGAATGAAGGAACCTTCTAAAGTCATTACAATATGATTTACCCAGTTAAGTCATTAGACAATGGTAAATTATTTCAGACCAAAGAAAATCTGTCTCATTTTTAAAAGGCTCCAAAAGAAGGTAACTTAAACTTTCCTAAGCAATTTATTCATTTACTTTCAAAATGATTCTCTTTATATTTAAAGTACCATTTAAAAGCCCATTTTCTGGTTCTGAAGAACCTAGGAGCAGGACAGGAATAAAGACTTAGATGTGGAGAATGGACTTGAGGACACGGGGAGGGGGAAGGGTAAGCTGGGACAAAGAGAGAGAGTGGCATGGACATATATACACTAAAAAATGTAAAATAGGTAGTGGGAGAAGCCGCATAGCACAGGGAGATCAGCTCAGTGCTTTGCCACCGCCTAGAGGGGTGGGATATGGAGGGTGGGAGGGAGACACAAGAGGGAGGGGATATGGGCATATATGTATACATATATCTGATTCCCTTTGTTATACAGCAGAAACTAACCATTGTAAAGCAATTATACTCCAATAAAGGTGTTAAAAAAATAATAATTTTAAAAAAGCACACTTTCCCTTATTATATATATTCCTGTCTAAATTGCAAATTGCAGTTTGCTAATTGTAGCTTATCAGAACAGCCCTAAATTGAATGGCTGGGTTGACTACTAGTGTGACATGGGGTAAGTCATTTTACTTTTGTAATGCCACTTCCTCATCTCTATAATGTTGGGATTATAGAATCCTAAGAGAAAAAGATGAAGAAAATATTATGGACTTCAGATAATACAGGTATCACATTTAGTGATGGAAGTTTTTGCCTGGCTTTCACATTGGACTCCAAAGCTCATGCCTAACTTGTTCATCCCATTACCTCTAGCACTTAGCATGGTGCCTGACTTGAGTAAATGATAAATAGCTGTTGACTTGCTGGGAGTCAGGGTAGCTCGTACGGGAATAAACATTTGAACTGAACCTAAGAGAAGAGGAGACTTTTGGCAGAAGAGGAAACCGTATGAGACAGGCAGAATAGCACGAGAAAGACTGCAGGTGAGGCAGAATCCCAGCTGAATTGAGGGAAATGGTAGGAAATGAGAGTGAAGCCATGTCCACAATGTAGAAGGCCTTGAATGCCAGGTTAATCTGTATTTACATTGAGCCAGTCTTTTAATGTCTCAGAGCCTTAGTGTGAGTAAAACATGACCTGCCTAAATTTCAAGGTTGTGGTAACAACCAGGTAAGGGGAAGTGGAGCAAAATATAATTGTACCTGGAAGAAAATGAGAATCAACTTTTTAAAAAATGGAATATATGAGAGGATTGTTTTATAAGAGAAGAGAAGTTAAATATACAAATTCAGTAATTTGAAGGGTTACTTTTTCTTTAGGTTTCTGTATATTGTACTACTTATCTATAGTAGTATGTAGAGAATCTCACATTACAGAATACTCAACTAAGTATCTGGGCTGTATGCAGTACTTGTAGTTATTGATGACTTAGTGGATCTTTACAAAAGGCAAATTACAGTTGTTTTCAACATAATAAAGTCATGTGTTCTCTCCAACTTTAATGTGCATACAGATCACCTGGGGGGTCTTGATGCAGTGCAGTTTGTGGTTCATTAAGTCTGGTGTGGGCTAGAAGAGTCTGCATTTCTAACAAGCTCCCAGGTGTTAGCAGTGCCACTGGTCCATGATGATAATAAAGGTCAAATGAAAATATAAACTGAAAATCAGTAGTCCATCTGAAATTCTAACAGATTTTACTCTTGTATTTTTAAAGCAAATTTTTGTCTTATTTTATAGCATGTAGCATAAATTATAAGTCAGGAAAGAAGAAGAGGCAACTAGCAGGTTCTTCACTGATTTTCCATTTCTCTTTACAGCAACCCAGTGATGTATTATTTTCCCCTTTTTAGAACCGAGGTAACTGAGATTTAGAGCTGGTAAATAACATAAGTTAAAAGGTCAAGTTTGCGTAGCTGTCGGTCTAATGTTCATGTGTTTGCTGTAACCACTATAGCATCTTAGTTTTTTGTTTGTTTGTTTTCATATATTTGTACAGATTAATCTTTCCCTCTTTAGTGAAAATCGTTGAGTATGTTGTTATTTTATGTTTAATTTTAAATTCAATTCAGCCTACTTCTGTCCTATGCATAAAAGTTGCAAGTTTTGCTGAAAGGACACTCCTACAGTTCCATTGTAGACCTTTTCTGAAACGCAAAACCACAAAAGAGAACTAGTTATGTGTCTTGAGGAAGATGGCTTTTCATGAAGTCTGTCAAACCCTAGGCAGTTGGTAGAATCCCGTGATAAGGTGGGGAGATTGCCAGAATATTTCAGAGCTGTACCGTGCAAAAATAGGTTTTATCACAGAAGTATGATGTAGGTCATCATAATGTTTATTTTCAGTTGACTTTTTTACTGCAGTCTAACATTGACGTAAAAATATTTCTTTCAGAATGTGAAACACAGAAAGTATGCAAGGTGGAAGGCAACATATATTCACAATTGTTTGAAGAATGGAGAGACTCCTCAAGCAGGACCTGTTGGGATTGAAGAAGATAATGGTATGTATTTATCTAAGTAAAATGATTTAGTAGAATCATAATTGCTCAATATATTATTATTCAGAGTTTTTAGAAGGAGTGATACAATTTTGTTTCCTTCATCGGGTCCAAAATCAGGTGTAAAATTATAAACTTAGGGACAAGTGAAAAATTAAAGCCAAACTGTTCTAATATCTGTCTGTGTCAACTGCTCTAATATCTGTCTCTGGCCTCTAATCAGATTTCTTTCCTACGTGGGACAGGCAGTCCTTTTTTAATCTATAAAATGTTTCCAAATCACAAAGAACACTGAATTTATTTTGTATATACCTGAGGTGGGTTTTTTGGGGGGAGGGGGGCAGGTAATACTTTCACATGGTTAAAAATTTATACAGTATATAAGAAATATGGGGGCTTCCCTGGTGGCGCAGTGGTTGAGAGTCCGCCTGCCGATGCAGGGGACGCGGGTTCATGCCCCGGTCCGGGAGGATCCCACATGCCACGGAGCGGCTGGGCCTGTGAGCTATGGCCGCTGAGCCTGTGCGTCCGGAGCCTGTGCTCAGCAATGGGAGAGGCTGCAACGGTGAGAGGCCCGCGTACTGCAAAAAAAAAAAAAAAAGAAAAAAGAAATATGAAGTGAAATTCTCCTTTCCACCACACCCTTTATCTTCCCAGATTCTACTGAAACCCAAATAAGTAAATAATGTTTTTAGTTTTTTGTGTATTTTTACAGATTATTTTTTATAAATTACTAGTAAATAGGAATATATACCCTCACTTTTTTCACACAATTGGTAATACACACACTGTTCTACATCTGGTTGGTTGGTTTATTTATTCATTCATTTGGAGGACTATTTAGAATTTTATAATGCCACTCAGTAAAAAAGCAACACTGCAGTTCTACATATAAATACTATGTGTAAACTACTTTTGCAGCTCTTCTCCTAGAGAAGCAAGCTTTTATGCATCATTTCAAATGAATTTTTCACTATCTATTCCTGAAGGACACTTCGTGATATATCCTTGTTTAATCTTGAGGTAGCCTTTTTCACATAGAATGCTTCTTGCAGTCATATAATAAATGCCTTGCATTCATATAATGCCTTAAAGCTTGCAGATCATTTTCATGTATCTCATACCCTCAAAAATCTCCAAGAGACAGTTGATGTTATTTCTGTTTTACAGAAGAGGAAATTGAGGTTCTGGGTTTTGGCCTGCCTGATATCATAGAACCACAGAGAAGGAGAACCAGAAGTTGAATTATTACTCAAAGTCCTTTGTTCTTTTTACTAACACTATAGCATGAATACTGTAATCTTAAGTTATTAAGTGTTTAAAGTTAACTATTCTAAGACATGGTTAAGTTTTGGAGTTATTTACATCATGGCGGTGAAATTGGATTTTTTCAAGTGTATTGCTACAACCTTATTTCTCACTTTTTCATTTAATATTTTGGAATGTTTTACATACTTCCTTCGCTGCTTTAATACTGACCACAGTCATGCATGTTTTATGTTAGTCCTACTGTTTACAGAACCATTAGTCACTTCCAGTTGTCCAAAAGAAAATATCCAAGATCCTTAGCCTACCAAGCAAGACTCACCACGATCTGGCACCGACCAGTTTTATTTCCTACTCCTAACTCCTGTTGTCTTAGTCTGCTAGGGCTGCCATAGCAAAATACCGTAGACGGGGTGCCTTAAACAAAAGGCATTTATTTTCTCACAGTTCTGGAGGCTGGAAAATCCAAGATCAAGGTCCAGCAGAGTTTGGTTTCTGGTGAAGATCTACTTCCTGGCTTTCAGAGGACCACCTTCTCTCTGTTCTCATATGGTAGAGTGTCAAGGAGAGGGGGCAGAGGATAGGGAGAGGCGCAGATCATTCCTGTTGGATTAGGGCTCCTCCCTTATGACCTCATTTAACCTGTAATTACCTCTAAAAACCCTGTTTCCAAATACTGTCACATTGGGGGTTACGGCTTCATCATACGAATTTTGGGGGGACAGTTCAGTCCATAACACCTATATAAACCCTTTATTACATCCATAGAAGTTAACAGCAAGAAAGTACCTTTGTCTCTTTCTTTAATTAAAACCATTTCTCCCTCCTAAAATGTTCATCTTTCTTTACCTGTCTGAATCCTGCCTATCTGTAAAAGTCTTCCTTCATGTGAATTTCTGCAGAGCTATTTTATGTATGTATTTATAGTTTCTTATAAAATATATATTGTTTAATAAAGTGAGTATTTTCATAATTTATGCTAATATTTATAATTTATAGAGCACATGCTAGGTGTTAGGCACTGTGATAAACATTTTACATGTATTATCTAATTTAGTCCCCATATAATTCTGTTGGTAGCTGGGCATCCCTATCCAAGCTCTAATGACTAGTTAATGGAACCTAAGATTTGAACCCAAATCTTTGTAATTCTAACGTCTATGCTCTTATTCTACATTTAAGTGGATGCATTTTTTCCTCAACCAGATAACAAGACTTAATACATATATATTTTCCCCATTGAGGCTTCCAGGAAAATGTCCCAATCAACCAATCAACTTAACTTAATCTAGTCTTCCATTGAGAACATAGTACCAACATTATGAGAAACACTTCTGTGATTTAGCCATGGTATAGAGCCCCAAATTTGTAATGACCTCCCATTTCCTGGGACATACCCTTGTGCTTGCATTTTTTAAATCTTATACATTTTTTTCATTCATTTTTTAAGAAACTTTTTTTTTCTTTTTTAAAGTCATTTTGTCGGCATTACCTGGGTATTAGGGTTGGATAAGACATGGTCCTGTACTGTAAGAGCTTACATTCTCATGGGGAGCTATAGGTTAATAAGTAGTTATAGTACATGTTGGTAAGAAGTGGTGCCTGAGCTGAGTCTTAAAAGATAAATTGAACTAATTAAGTCAGGTAAAGAAAAAAGGTAAGGATGCTACAACTGAAAAGAAGAGCATCTTCAAAGGCAGGAAGGCAGATTGAGAACTGGCTAACTGTAAGAACTGAAAGAAAGAAAAAAAAAGGAGAAAAATGTTTTTGAGAGTGAATTGGAGAAAGATAATTCTTTGCAGGTTGTAAGGTGAATCCAGGAGCGGTAATCCAAATTATAAATAATGAAAATCTGGGTAAGATATTGGCCAAGGGGGAATAAAGAGAAGGAAGTATAGTTAAGGAAGTGTAATCAGTGGGATCGAGGAACAGTTTAATATGAGAGAAGAGGGAGAAAACAGAAAATGATTCCTGTTTTGGGCTTTTGTGCTCAGAGGCAAGGTGATTGCATTCAAAGAAATGGCTAATACAAGATGAGCAGGTTGGTGGGAAAAGTCAAGGGAAAGCATTGAGATGCTAATGTGATTACTACTTGAAGAAGTTCAATAGCGATTAGATATTCTACCCAAGATTTCAGAAGAAAGGTCAAGGCTGAAAGTAGAATTTTGGAGTTGTCAGTTTGAAAGGAAGAAGTGAAGCCAAAGTAAAATGCTGGATCACCCAGGGGGAATGGGTTGCTTAAGAATTCAAATCAAAGATGGAACCAGCCTTTTTTCACCTTTAGTAATCATATTAGATTGGAGTCTGAAGCAGAGACACTTCTGTTATCTTATTACATGTAAGGTACATACACATATGTGTAGTAAATGTAAAAATACATGTAATATTCTTAATTACTCTCAAACATTTGATTTGAAAGATACTTTACTGCTTATATATGCTTATGTATGAAAATACACCATGAAAAAAATCTTTGTTGTTTTAAACATATCATTTAGAGGTATCATTCTAGATACACTGAAATACTGAATAAATGATCAATTTTGTTTTTCAGGCACTCTTTCAGCATCAGTGACTTTCTCTAATCTTAAACTTTTTAACCTTTTTCTCTTGAAAGTGTTACATTTTGATTATTATCTTGATCTCTTTTGTTCTGAAATGGTTGTTTTAAGCCCTCTGTAATACTATAGATTATTAAATCTATGTAATTTTTATTTTGCTTTCCCAAAATTGGCTTAAATTGAGCTTGTAATTTTTATTCATTATTTTCCTTCAGTTTTTATAGAGCTTCTGAATAGTAGAAAGTTGTTAGCTATAGAATACTAATTATCCTTTTAGATATAAAGGAGAATATTTTCACTGTATACTTTTCAACCTGTTAATTTAAAAAAATACCCTGGTGTCATAATTAGGTGTTAATGTCATAACATCTAACAGTGTCTGCTCAGAAATGGCTTCTGGCTCTAAAAGAGGATGTTATTAAATCTGAATATGTATGCAAAAACACTTCTTTAAAACTGATTTTTCTTCTTCTCAATGTAGCATTATATTCTCTTGTGTTTTTTAATTTTATAAGATATTCTAGGTGTAAAAGGTATTATGTTTAATAAAAGTCTAATTTTCTGTCATTCTGGAATTGAATTCTAGTAAAGCTAGTACAAAAATAATAGATACTATACCTTAGTTAATTTAGAGTAAGGAAAAAAAGAAGTATACTTAATTTTTGAAAACAGTACTGTGTCACCGTATTGTCAGAAAATACTTAAGGAAGCCATATGATTGGTACAAAAAAGTGTTCTAGAAAAAATTTAGGCTCAACTGAAGGGATATCTGTTAAGATTCAAACTCTAAGTTTCCATATCCACTTGGTTTCAGTATCTGCAAAATGGTATTGTTTTTAAGTGGTCAATATTAACCTATACCCCAGCAATAAAAACTAATGAAGGTGGTATTGTTTCTTTCAAATTTCTAGTGATTTAAAGTTTCCTTCTTTTGGAAAAGCCTAAGGTATAGTTAACTTCAACATTTTTTAGTCTCAGTAAATATTTGTCATTAAGATTGTTGGTTAGATAATATGGGAGATATAAGTCAATACATGGTTAATCTAAAACTTAAAGTGTCATAATCTAGTGTTAATGTCATAACTTTTAACAGTATCTCCTTGGAAATGGCTTATAGTTCTACAAGAAGGTATCATTTTACATATATAAATTTTTTTGAAGTATTTGAAAATAAATTGGAGATATGCTCTTTTACTCCAAAAGTATTTCATTCAGCTTTGATTAGTTGATTCAGTAATGCCCTCTGTAGCTTTTTTTTTCCTCCTCCAAGATCCAGCCTGGGATCATACACTGCATCTAGTTGTCACGTCCCTTTAGTTCCTTATTAATCTGAAATGGTTCCTCAGCCTTTCTAGGTGTTTCTTCCCTTGACGTTTTTGAAGAGTACAGGCTAGTTGTAGACTTCTGTCTCTCAGTTTGGGTTTGACTGATTTTGCCTCATAATTCGATTAAGGTTGTGCGTTTTTAGCAGAAATACACCACAATGATATAGATTTCTCTCTACCCCATATTGGAAGTATGAGTCTGTTGAAATATTGGTGATATTTATTAACTGATCACTCAGGCAATGTGGTATCATCTAGATCATTCCACTTTAAAATTATTTTTTCCTTTGTTATTAATAAGTAGTTTATGGAAGTTACTTTGAAACCATGTAAGTATTCTTTTTTTTTTTTTTTTTTTTTTTGTGGTACGCGGGCCTCTCACTGTTGTGGCCTCTCCGGTTGCGGAGCACAGGCTCCGGACGCGCAGGCCCAGCGGCCATGGCTCATGGGCCCAGCCGCTCCGCGGCACATGGGATCCTCCCAGACCGGGGCGCGAACCCGGTTCCCCTGCATCGGCAGGCGGACTCTCAACCACTGTGCCACCAGGGAAGCCCCAAGTATTCTATTTTTTATGAGACTTTATCCACTATGTTTAGCATCTCCTGATGATTTTCTAATACCATCCTTCCTTATATATTAATTAATTGGCATTATACTATAAGGAAGAGCTTTTCCTGTCTCCTCCATTTGTATATTTATTCATTTAATTATGTTAGTATGTGATCATGAATTTATATGCAGTGATTATAACCCAGTACTATCCATTCTTATTATAATGGTCAAATTGTGCCAGAATCATACAGTGGGAGTTTTCCAAACTGGCTTATGTGTCTTTTTTTATATATTTCTATCCTTCTTGGAGATTTGTACTTCCTTCCTTGCTTTCTAGCACTTCAGAATGCTCCAAGTATATCTAGTTCTTTCTTTGCCCCAGCCCCTGGAATGAGCCTTTCTTTAAAGAGCTCTGAGTCCTTTTTTAGTGAAGAATGATATTTAGAAGCCAAGTCCTGGGCACTAGCTGTACTCATTGTTACTGGTATATCATTGCTTCTGGTCCCTCTCAGAAAGCAGAACAAGAAAGCATTCATTCTTCAACACTACAAATCCTTATCTTTAACTTATTCACTCATTTGTTCACGTCTGGAAAACATGATAGAGTCAGAATCGTTAATTCATACCACTGTAAAAAGCAAACATACAAATTAGTTTCCTGTTTGCTTAGTTTTTTTGTTGTTGTTGTTTTTGCGGTACGCGGGCCTCTCACTGTTGTGGCCTCTCCCGTTGCGGAGCACAGGCTCCGGATGCGCAGGCTCAGCGGCCGTGGCCCACGGGCCCAGCAGCTCCGCGGCATGTGGGATCTTCCCGGACCGGGGCACAAACCCGTGTCCCCTGCATCGGCAGGCGGATTCTCAACCACTGTGCCACCAGGGAAGCCCTAGCTGTCTAAATTTAGTTCTGTTTTGGTCAGAGAACATTTTTTTTGGTAAGATTTCAGCATTTCAAAGTTCATTAAGATTTGTATCATGGCCCAAAATATTATGTCTTGGTGAATGTTGCATGTGCATTTGAAAAGAATGTATTCTGCATTTATTAGATGTGGTGTTCTGTGAATATGAATTAAATGAGGGTATATTTTAATTAATATTTTAATTGATATTTTATTCTCCAACTATGGGGATTTTACTAGTTCTGTCAGCTTTTTTTCACTAGAAACTTTGTTATTTTATTAGGCACATACACCTTTACAATTGCTTTTTTTTAATATATGTAAATTTATTTATTTATTTATTTATTTTTGGCTGCATTGGGTCTTCGTTGCTGCACGTGGGCTTTCTCTAATTGCGGCGTGCGGGGGCTACTTTTCATTGCGGTGCTCATTGCAGTGCGCCGGCTTCTTATTGTGGTGGCTTCTTTTGTTACAGAGCACGGACTCTAGGTGCGTGGGCTTCAGTAGGTGTGAGATGCAGGCCCAGTAGTTTTGGCTCGCGGGCTCTAGAGCTCAGGCTCAGTAGTTGTGGCGCACGGGCTTAGTTGCACTGCGGCGTGTGGGATCTTCCCGGACCAGGGCTCCAACCCGTGTCCCCTGCATTGGCAGGTGGATTCTTAACCACTGCACCACCAGTGAAGCCCTACAATTTCTTTTTTTTTTTAAATTGACCTAACCTTTTCATCATTATGAAACATCCAATTATATCTCTGCTAATATTCCTTGACATGAATTCTGTTTTGTCTGTTACTGAAATTAGCCACTTTCAGCTTTTGCCTCTTGATATTTACATGGTATCTATTTTCATCCTTTCAGTTTAAACATATCTTAGTCTTAAAGCACATAAGTGTGTCTTTTATTTTTCAGTCTTTCAACATCAGCTTTCAAAATAGTGTTTAGCCATTTACATTTCATGTAATTATTACTGTATTTAAGCCTACTGTTCTTGCCATTTGTTTTCTGTTAGTCCCATCTGCTTCTGCTCCCTCTTACAGTTTTCTTTTCTCTGGTGAATTTTTCTTCTTTCATTCATTATGACTACATTTTTCTCTGTGGCCTTGAATGTATTTATAATACCTGCTTTAAAGTTATTTTCTGCTAATTTCAGTATCTGGGCATGCTGGGGTCTTTTTCTATAGGCTCTCTTTTTCTACTAACTCTGGTCACATTTTCCTCCCCCCCGCCCGCATATTTCTAATAATTTTTATTATTGATAACATCTTGTAGCTTTGCATTCAGTTATCTTCCTCTACAAAGTCTTGATTCTTGTTCTAGCAGACGATTAACTTGCCTGAACTCAAACACTGCCCCTCTTTTCTTTCAGCTTTAAGGCTGTTGCTTTCTTCAGGCCCCTTAGAATCTTCCCTGAGTGTGCGTGCATAGTTCAGGGCCATATAGGTATTTAGCTGAAGTTTGTACACACATTTCAAGGCTCACTTCTTTGCAACTCTTTCTTTTGCATAGACTTTTGGGTGCCCTCAGGTGAAAAACCACATGAAAGCAGACTTAACCTGGTGAGATTTCTCTCTCTCTCAAGGGCCATCTTCACTTTAATTTCTACCAGCTTTTGATCACTTGCCAGTATCTCTAAAAAGTGTTGGGGGGTTTTTTGTTTGTTTGTTTTTTCCTTCCCAGGATGTATTAGTGTTAGAGTTCTCTAATATGGGAGAAAATGATATATATATAAAGTATACATACATCTACAACTTTACTTTAGTAAAATTCCCAAAAGTGGCTCTCTTATTACTCCTTTCTACATAGACAGCTCAATGTTAAATTTTATTCCTTTGTTTTTGTTGATTAATTTGTTGAACACACAGGTAATCATTTAATAGCTAGTAAACAATAAATATTGAGTAAAAGGCAGCTGTCAGAAAGTAGAGTTCTTATGGAGAGCATAAATGTGACATGTTTTGCCAAAAATGTCCTCCATTTTTCATAAATTTAAAGAATGGGTTTAAAGAAAATTTATTTTTAAGAAAAATGTAATATATGCAAAGATTTTACAGAGTTGGAAGGTATTAATTTAAAGAAATGTTGATCATACTGCAAGGCACAACTGTTTTAAGAAAAGGAAAAAAATTAAAACAAGAGAAGCTGCTTATCAGTTGCATTAAATAGAATTACATTCAAATGTCTGTCATGTCCGTATAGCAGAATAAGAATATTTGGCATTTCTATTTCAAAATACAGATCTTCCTCGACTTACAATGGTGTTATATATCCTGATAACCCATCATAAATTGGTAACATAATTTGAAAATGCATTTAATACACTTACCTTACTGAACATCATAGCTTAGCCCAGCCTACCTTAAAAGTGCTCAGAACACTTACAGTAGCCCACAGTTGGGCAAAGTCATCTAACACAAAGCCTGTTTTATAATAAAGTGTTGAATATCTCATGTAATTTACTGAATAGTGTACTGAAAGTGAAAAACAAAATGGCTGTAAGTGTATCGGTTTTTTACCCTTGTGATTGCGTGGCTGACTGGGAGCTGTGGCTGCAGCTGCCCAGCATCACAGAGTACTATACTGCATATCGCTAGCCTGGGAAAAGATCAAAATTCAAAGTATGGTTTCTACTGAGTTTCTATCACTTTTGCACCATCGTACAAAAACCCCATGAATCAGGGACTGTGTGGACCTCATTTAACATTGCATGTATATTATATAATAGATGTTGAGGAAAATGAAGACGCTGGAGCAGCCTCTCTGCCCAGTCAGCCACCTCAGCCGTCATCTTCAACGTATGACCCAAGCAACATGCCATCAAGCAGCTATACTGGAATACAGATTCCTCCTGGTGCCCACGCTCCAGCTAATACCCCAGCAGAAGTGCCTCATAGCACAGGTAAGAAATTGAAGCTTAATGAGTTTGAACTCTCCTTTCATAAATAACAACTGCACTTCTCATATTTGTGCCTCATAATGATGGTCCTAAAGCATGATAAGATCTTTAAGTTCTACTTGAACCCACCAAAAAATTAAATCCTTTTCACTGAAGTTTTAATATTAGTTGTATTTTAATTTTTTAAGAAATGACAAAATATTTATGTGCAATTGATTACTATTGACCTTATGTTTTATTAATAAGTAAAGTTCCTGTGCTTTTCGTGTGTGTGGCTGTTTTCTTTTTCTTCCTCTGCCTTTCTTTCCCCTTCACTGTTCAAGAATAGCACTGAGGTGAGTGGGGCTTATAGGATGTGTCTGTCAGGTTCCCACTGTGATCGCAAGATTCATTTTTCTTGACTTATTCCCTTAGGACCCTGCCTCTGCCCTCAACATGGGTTTTATTGATGAAGGAGCAAGCTTTGAGGCACAGAATCTCAATAGCAGTGGATTCACAGACAAGTGAAAGGAGGGGGTTTGGGTTTGTTTGTTTTTTTAATATTGCAAACGTGTCTAAAAATAAACCACAGAAGTGATGCCTGCTATCTTTGAATAAATTAGTACTATATGTCTGCGTTTTCATAGAAAAAAATATCTGACAAAAGTAGTCTCCAGGAATAAGTCAATGTCATAAGATAAACTTTTGAAAGTTGCAGATACTCTTGTTTACTTGTATTGTTGACAGAGTATCACCCTTACTTCCAAAGAGACGGGCATTTAAAACCATAGTTTAAATAAATCTTAAATTTAATTAATTTTAATTTTTTTTCCAAAAATTGTTTTTAAACTTTTGTCTCAGCATAAGGGTAATCTATGGTAGTAACCTGTATATTTCAAAATATTTAATTAATAGAATAAAAGTTGTCTTTGCACCTTGATTTCTACTATTGCAGTTATTCACCATTACTTCATTGACTTTCAAATTTTCAGCCTCAGTTTACCCAAACCATTTAGGTTATTTTGCATGAGTTGAACAACATTTAAGAGTTTTCTGTTTTGACCCTTGTAGCAGCAATTATGATTAGTTTCTTTCCTCCTATTTTAAAGCTTTCAACTTCATATCATCTACAAATAATGCAGACATTTTTGTCTTTAAGCATATTGATGAACATGATAATTTTAACACTGATCTCTTTAGTATCATCATTCTGTATATTTTACCCTGCCTGACTTTTCATTGCTTTAAGGTCTATGTGATGGAATTAATAGACCAGTTTCCATTAGTTTTGTAAGTAAAATTTCATGGAACACTGTTTTAAATATTTTATTATCTTTTGGGAATATTCAGTATTTCCAGGGTAGAATGAAGTAAGCAAAACCTGCTACGTATTTAGATGTATTTGCCTTTGATAAATACTGCTCAAGTTATACTATTGAGATAGTAAGTTTAAAAACTGACCAAGAGCCTCCAACACAAGCATCCTTACAGAAGGGTGAAGTGAGAATAAAATACACTTGGGAGTCACATAGTATTAGTTATTAGTTTCTACTCCTTGCTAAACCACAAACTCAACTGTTACTCAGTCCCCAACCGAGGTTATTCCCTCTTTTAAAATGAGATTAATCATACTTCTCATAGTTGTTTCAATTATTAAAGGGGAAGAAGTATAAAAATTGATTACTATGCCTAACACAAAATCAGTGTTCAGCAAATTAGCTTCCTTTTCCTTTTTTTTTTCTTTTTCTTTTCACGTATATTTTACCAGAATATTGAGTAGAGTTTCCTTTGCTATACAGTAGGTCCTTGTTGGTTATCTTTTTTCTTTTTTTAACATCTTTATTGGAGTGTAATTGCTTTACAGTGTTGTGTTAGTTTCTGCTGTATAACAAAGTGAATCAGCTATATGTGTATATATACATCCCCATATCCCCTCCGTCTTGCGTCTCCCTCCCACCCTCCCTATCCCACCCCTCTAGGTGGTAACAAAGCACCGAGCTGATCTCCCTGTGCTATGAGGCTGCTTCCCACTAGCTATCTACTTTACATTTGGTAGTGTATATATGTCAGTGCTGCTCTCTCACTTCATCCCAGCTTACCCTTCCCTCTCCCTGTGTCCTCAAGTTTGTTCTCTATGTCCGCATCTTTATTCCTTTCCTGCCCCTAGGTTCATCAGAACCATTTTTTTTTCTTAGATTCCATATATATGTATTAACATACAGTATTTGTTTTTCTCTTTCTCACTTCACTCTGTATGACAGACTCAGGGTCCATCCACCTCACTACAAATAACTCAATTTCGTTTCTTTTTATGGCTGAGTAATATTCCATTGTATATATGTGCCACATTTTCTTTATCCATTCATCTGTCGATGGACACTTAGGTTGCTTCCACGTCCTGGCTATAGTAAATAGAGCTGCAATGAACATTGTGGTACATGACTCTTTGTGAATTATGGTTTTCTCAGGGTATATGCCCAGTAGTGGGATTGC
>NC_041223.1:22772108-22772490 GCF_002837175.3 Physeter macrocephalus | reverse complement strand
TTGTGTTTTCGTTAGTGACTCTTACCACGTCCCATTTAGAACCGAGAGTATGCATTTCTCCACACCTCTCCAGCATTTATTGTTTGTAGATTTTTTGATGATGGCCATTCTGACCGGTGTGAGGTGATACCTCACTGTAGTTTTGATTTGCATTTCTCTAATGATAGTGATGTTGAGCATCCTTTCATGTGTTTGTTGGCAGTGTGTATATCTTCTTTGGAGAAATGTCTGTTTAGGTCTTCTGCCCATTTTTGGATTGGGTTGTTTGTTTTTTGGATATTGAGCAGCATGAGCTGCGTGTATATTTTGGAGATTAATCCTTGGTCATTTGCTTCGTTTGCAAATATTTTCTCCCATTGTGAGGGTTGTCTTTTTGTCTTGT
>NC_041223.1:22727214-22772090 GCF_002837175.3 Physeter macrocephalus | reverse complement strand
CTGCGCGTCCGGAGCCTGTGCTCCGCGATGGGAGAGGCCACGACAGTGAGAGGCCCACGTACCACAAAAAAAAAAAAAAAAAAAAAAAAATTTCGTTAGGTCCCATTTGTTTAGTTTTGTTTTTATTTCCATTTTTGCATCTATGTTCATCAGTAATATTGGTCTGTAATTTTCTTTATTTTGTGACATCTTTTGTCTGGTTTTGGTATCAGGGTGATGGTGGCCTCATAGAATGAGTTTGGGAGCTTTCCTCCCTCTGCTGTATTTTGGAAGAGCTTGAGAAGCATAGGTGTTAGCCCTTCTCTAAATGTTTGATAGAATTCGCCTGTGAAGCCATCTGGTCCTGGGCTTTTGTTTGTTGGAAGATTTTTAATCACAGTTTCAATTTCAGTGCTTGTGATTGGTCTGTTTATATTTTCTATCTCTTCCTGGTTCAATCTCGGAAGGTTGCGCATTTCTAAGAATTTGTCCATTTCTTCCAGGTTGTCCATTTTATTGGCATATAGTTGCTTGTAGTAATCTCTCATGATCCTCTGTATTTTGTTTATCTTCTCAAAGAACCAGTGTTTAGTTTTATTGATCTTTGCTGTTGTTTTCTTCATTTCTTTTTTATTTATTTCTGATCTGATCTTTATGATTTCTTTCCTTCTGCTAACTTTGGGACTTTTTTGTCTTTCTTTCTCTAATTGCCTTAGTTGTGAGGTTAGGTTGTTTATTTGAGATTTTTCTTGTTTTGAGGTAGGATTGTATTTCTATTGACTTCGCTCTGAGAACTGCTTTTGCTGCATTCCATAGATTTTGGGTGGTTGTGTTTTCTTTGTCATTCGTTTCTAGGTATTTTTTCATTTCCTCTTTGATTTCTTCAGTGCTCTCTTGTTATTGAGTAGTGTATTGTTTAGCCTCCATGTGTTTGTACTTTTTACAGATTTTTTTCCTGTAATTGATATCTAGTCTTATAGCGTTGTGTTTGGAAAAGATACCTGATACAATTTCAATTTTCTTAAATTTACCAAGGCTTGATTTGTGACCCAAGATATGGTCTATCCTGGAGTGTCCTTCTTTGTCTCTGGTAATAGTCTTTATTTTAAAGTCTATTTTGTGTCATATGCTACTCCAGCTTTCTTTTGATTTCCATTTGCATGGAATATCTTTTTCCATCCCCTCACATTCTGTCTGTATGTTTCCTAGGTCTGAAATGGGTCTCTTGTAGACAGCATATATACAGGTGTTATTTTTGTATCCTTGAGCCAGTCTATGTCTTTTGGTTGGAGCATTTAATCCATTTTAATTTAAGGTAATTATCGATATGTATGTTCCTATTACCATTTTCTTAATTTTGGGGTGTTTGTTATTGTAGGTCTTTTCCTTCTCTTGTGTTTCCTGCCTAGAGAAGTTCCTTTAGCATTTGTTGTAAAGCTGGTCTGGTGGTGCTGAATTCTCTTAGCTTTTGCTTGCTGTAAAGGTTTTAATTTCTCCATCGACTCTGAATGAGATCCTTGCTGGGTAGAGTAATCTTGGTTGTAGGTTTTTCCCTTTCTTCACTCTAAATATGTCCTGCCACACCCTTCTGGCTTGCAGAGTTTCTGCTGAAAGATCAGCTGTTAACTTTATGGGGATTCCCTTGTATGTTATTTGTTGCTCTTCTCTTGCTGCTTTTAATATTTTTTCTTTGTATTTAATTTTTGATAGTTTGAGTAATATGTGTCTGGCATGTTTCTCTTTGGGTTTATCATATATGGCACTCTCTGCTCTTCCTGGATTTGATTGACTATCTCCTTTCCCATGTTAGGGAAGTTTTTGAGTATAATCTCTTCAAATATTTTCTCAGACCGTTTCTTCTTCTCTTATTCTTCTGGGACCCCTATAATTCGAATGTTGATACATTTAATTTTGTCCCAGAGGTCTCTGAGACTGTCCTCAATTCTTTTCATTCTTTTTTCTTTATTCTGCTCCCTGGCAGTTATTTCCACCATTTTATCTTCCAGCTCACTTATCCATTCTTCTGCCTCAGTTTTTCTGCTATTCATTCCTTCTAGAGTATTTTCAGTTTCAGTTATTGTGTTGTTCATCACTGTTTGTTTGCTCTTTAGTTCTTCTAGATCCTTGTTAAATGTTTCTTGTATTTTCCCCATTCTGTTTCCCAGATTTTGGGTCATGTTTACTATGATTACTCTGAATTCTTTTTCAGGTAGGTTGCCTAATCATCTTCATTTATTTGGTCTTGTAGGTTTTTACCTTGCTTCTTCATCTGTAACATATTTTTTTGTCGTTTCCAGTTTTAAAATTTTTTTTTGATGGGTGGGGCTTTATTCCTGTCTTACTGGTCGTTTGGCCTGAGGCGTCCAGCACTGGAGTTTGCAGGCAGTTGAATAGAGCTGGGTCTTGGTGCTGAGAGAAGGACCTCTGGGAGGCCTTACTCCGATTAATATTCCCTGGGATTTGAGGTTCTCTGTTAGTCCAGTGGGTTGGACTTGGAGCTCCCACCACAGGAGCTGGGGCCTGACCCCTCCAGCCTGGGAGTGAAGATCCTGCAAGCTGCATGGCACAGCAAAAAAAAAAAAAAAGAAAAAGAAAAGAAAAGAAAGAAAGAAAGGAGCTGTATGATATCAAAGAATGAAAACAAAACAAAATAAAATTAGGAAGATAAAAATATTAGGAAAAATAAAAATATAATTGAAACAACCACAACAAGGTAAAATAAAACCACAACAGAAAAAAAAAAGGGGGGGTGGGGGGAACAAGCCAAAGGGAGAGAACAATAACAAACTATAAAAAATAAATTTGAAAAATAAAAGATTTATTAGGAAAAATAGAAATGTAAATGAATCAACAACAGTGAATTCACAAGGTAAAACAGAACCCCAGTCTAAAAGAGGAAAAAAAAAAAGCCTTTGTATGGGGCAGAATTTAGGTGGGGGTGGAACTTAGGCAGGGGTGGGGTTATGGTGGGGCGGGGCCTAGGTGGGTGGGGGAGTGACGCTTGAGTGTGGGGCGGGGCCTAGGCTCAGGACCCAGCTGGAAAAGGCCCTGGGGACAGGGCCTCTGCTTAGGACCTGCAGGGAAGGGGAGAGGCAGCATGTCCAAAGGAGGGCCTCTGGAGTGTGGAGTTCCGGAGTTTGGAGGTAGGGCCTGGGTGAGGGTGTGGGAGTGGGGCTTGGGCTCTGCACGGCAGGAGGTGGGCTCTGAGGGCAGAGGATTAGGCCCAAGAGCCCAGCAGGCTCCCCGGTAGCTAAGTGGACAAGGAAAGCGCTGGCCACGTTCCCTTCTGTTCCTCCGAGCCCCCCCTCCGCGTCCCCCCCCAGGGTCTCCCCTGTCCCCACGGGACCCCTAACTGTGTGTGGGTCACTGGGTTTAGGAACTCCTCCCTTCCCCCAGCCACCCCTCAGGGGTGCCGGTCCTGTAGGCCCAGCCTTTACCTTTGCCTCCCCCTCCCTCCCGCTCCCTCAGGACCCGCATGGCTGGAGGGGGCCTTGGTGGACAGAGGATCAGGCCTGGGATCTCAGCAGGTTCCTGGGGGCCCAAGTGGGCAGGGGAAACCTGGCCACGCTCCCTTTTGATCCTCTGCCCTCCCAGTGGTTCCCCAGTATCCCTCTTCAGGCGTGGGATCCCTTCCCCTCCCCCAGCCCCCCAGGGGGCGCCAGTCCCTCCCACCTCCACTTCTCCTCCCCCTTCACTCCCCCCCACGCCCCACGTCCTACCCAGTGGCTGGGGGTTCCTCCCATCCCCTTAGGTGTCTGTGGTCCTCCACGGGTGCCTGGTACGTGCCTTAGTTATGCTTCCTTTTTTTAAATGTTCCTTCCTATTTCTGTGCCAAAGAAAGGGTATTTAATAGCAAGTTAATGAACACTTAAAATCATTTTGTGAATCAAGAAATGTGTCACTGTTGGGGTAGGACATTGACCTTACCCAAAGAATGCCTAAGGGGTATTGCTCAGACAGTGTCTCTTAGGGCAGAGTTGTGGTATAGGCCCATATACATATATTTTATATGTAGGCGTACTGTATGTATATATGAGAGGGAAAATATGCTGGTAGTAGGAGGGTTGTAATAGGTTGAACCAAACAAAGTGTCTTTTTGTACAACAAAAGTGATAAAATATTAGTAGTTTCATATGTTCAAGCTAATAGACTCCTGCTCAGAATATCCACACATAAAGATAGATATCAGGAGATAGTCTTCTATTTCTGTTAGGAAGTTTTCTGGCATGAACAGTTCATTTTGATCCGTTTAAATCTGGCATGAGCCTTATTTTTTTTTTTCACTCTCTTATGTTCTTCAGAGTGGGACATAAAACTAAAAAACCTTGGACCTGCTTTAGGGCATCAGGTGTACATTCTTATAGACTTAGCATTTAAATAATTATCATAGCTATTTCATAAACTTATTCTAACAGAGCTATATTAGATATTGCTATCCCTACTTTACAAACTAAAGAAATTAAGCAGTTATCCCAAAAAAATACACATAGAAACATACCTAATAAGTGACAGTACTAGAATTTGAATCCAAGTCTTTTGGATTTCATGTTTTTGGCACCTCCCTTCTGTTTCCCTTCCAAGGGACTAAAGTTCTATCAAATCAAAACCTACATTTCTCATAATATTTTTTCTCTTAAGGTTGGCTTGAGATATGGGAATCTCCTCTTTGCTGGCAGATTTTTTTTTTCTATTATATTTAAAACAGTAAAAAAAAAAATAGTTCATAGTTGCCTACTAGAAAGTGAAATAACATTTTTAGTTTATAAATATAGCAGATGTTTCCCCTTTTACTCACTTTAAGAATGATTTACTTTCTCTCATATAAAGGTCCAGGATGCACTTTTATCAAAGGGAAATCCTTAAGATAGCTGAAAAGAATAGTATGTACTAATATACAGTTTTTAGTTCTTCCACAGAAAAGCAGAGGGTGCAAGGAGGGCGGGGATAGTGATTGTTTGAACAGCCAAGTGTTTACCTCTTTGTGCTTTTACCACTGTGTAATATCAGATAGAGGCAATACAGCCTACGGTTTTATCTTTCCTTGAAACATGCTTTTCACAGTCTGTAAATATTGAAGAAGATGTCAGTAATAAGTCTAAATAGATGAAAAGAGTTATTTTAGAATATATGCTAGCCTTTTAATTATAAATGCAGCTCACCTCATAAGTAACTCAAAAACTTAGGTCTTTTATTGTTCTTTTAAGTGACAGAAGTACTGCATTTGAATTCTGCTGTACAGCTTTCAAAGTGGTTAATATTCTGGCCCAACCATTTCTATCAGAGCTATTTTCCATAATTATTCTGAGGTTTATTTAACCCAGTCTTACATTTGCTTACAGTGTTCCTCGTAGTTAGCATGGCTTTCTCTTTCTCTGCCTCTTCAAATGCTACTGACCTTCAGGGTTCTGTTTAATTAATACTTTTTACAACGTCTTCTAGAGTTTTCTAACTAACACCCATTTCTCCCTTTTCAGAATCCCCACACCACATAGTCAGGAGAACAATTTAGTACTTAATTAGAAATCATATAGCCTTTAATTCTTGAATATATATTAATCTCATCATATAGCCTGTGTAACAACCATCCGCTAAAAAATTAACCAGAAGTTACTTGTTAACATTTCTTTTTGTTGAGTAATAGAATGAAAGAAATTTCTAACACAGTTCTGCTTTCCCCCAGGAATGTTTTTATGGTGACGTCATTCCAACATACTGTAGTCCAGGGGGCTGCAACCCATTCACAAATTGACAATTGAAATCTTTCCAAATCAAGAAAGAAGGAAAATTAACTAGATTTGGGCATTTCAAAAAATAAATAACATAAACTAAAAACCATTTTTATTGATTTAACAGATATTTATGCACTTAGTTGAACCTGTATGCTAGGCCCCTGTGGGAACATGTCATGATGGCTGCCAAGAACACAGGCCTTGGTCCCTGGGTGTGGAAACAAATGAGAAGCAGCATCTTCTGACTGCTGCATGAGGCGTGTTGAGCAGCCTGTGCTGTCAGTTCAAGTCTTGGTTGAATGACTGTGACCAGAGTTCTTAATAAAATGCAGATAATTGGGTTTTTTTTAATATCGCTCAAGTAAAATTCTACTACATAAGTAAATTATCTCTCTGTAAATTCTGTTTTGTTCTTGTTAAATAATATTACCTACTTAATTAGTCATCTGGAGAAGTACAAATAAGCATTTAAAAATTAATGCAGGAGGCTGACCAAAGAAAGTATGCCTTCTCCATAGAGAAAAGGGTTTGTTAGGAGAATTTTAATTTAGGCAGAAGCACTAATTACTTAGTAAGGAATGGCACTGATATCCAGATTGTCTGTGAGATGGTTGTCAACTTATCCTTTTTTCTAAAGATCTGTGTGAAGAATATATATAGTCACCTACCTGTGTTTTTATGCTCAGCTGCTTCAAATCACTGGACTTCACCAGGTAGTCTCAAGAGCCCTCTCAAATCTTGCATTCTAACTTTAAAAAATATATGTTATGTAAATTATGTGCCTCTGAAAGTTCAGGTTTTGTGGGGAGAATTATGTCATATGTTTACAGTTTAATATATTTTGTTAGCATTTATCAAAATCAAGCAAAAGATAGTCATTGAATTGGTCAGTTTAAATTTGTATATCTCCTGACTTTGCAGTTATAATTCTGTAATTTTTTTCCTGTAAATATATTCATGCATATATATGTACACAGTGTATAAAAATATTCATGTGGTATTAGCTATAGCAACAAAAGTTTGGAAACAACCTAAATGTTCGTCAGTAATGGATAGCATTATAAATTGTGGTTCATGCATGGAATGGAACACTATGTAGCCATTAAAAGGAACAAGGAGGATTAGGGACTTCCCTGGTGGTCCATTGGTTAAGACTTTGCCTTGTAATGCAGGGGGTGCAAGTTCAATCCCTGGTCAGGGCGCTAAGATCCCACATGCCTCACGGCCAAAAAAACAAAACATAAAACAGAAGCAGTATTTTAACAAATTCAATAAAGATTTAAAAAATGGTCCACATCAAAAAAAAAATCTTAAAAAAAAAGGCTGATTTAAATATATTTAATCTGGAATTATTGCTAAGGCATATTAAGTGAAAAATGCACAGAATAGTACAGTATGCAGACATATTACCTTTGGCAAAACATACATACCAAATAATGCATTCTCCATAGAGAAAGGAGTTTGTCCGGAGGGTTTCGATTTAGGCTAGAACACAAATTTCTTAGCAAAGTACATTTATTTCACACACACACGCACACACTGCACGCACACACACACTGGCCTGGACACACACATGTTTGTATGTGCATAGAAGGGTATCCTAAAACTAGTGATAGCCCTCAAGTGACCTGGAGTAGGAATGAGAGGCAGGCTTTTCACCGTTTTTTTTCCTCTCTCTCTCTCTTTTTTTTTTTTTTTTTTTTACTATTTAAAATTTGTACTTGACTTTTCATCCATACCCCTTTGTACTGTTAAAATTTTTGTTAGTTCAATTTTTAGTTAAAAAAGTAAGATTTTCATGACTTAATAGCACTAAGCCTGTAAAGTGAAACTAGTTTGTCCTAAGACAAAATTAAATGAGATAAAATAGTATACATTTAAACCATTTTTTTTTCCTTTGGATAGGGATTGAGAAGATCCTTCACAGTCAAGACTTCATAGCTGCAGAATATATTTCAGAACTTCAGTCAACCTTTGTGAAACCATAGCTCTAGAACTCTCATTGGCTATGTATCCGTGACCCTGAAAACTTCACAATTTGTTTTCTCCCTCTCTTCTGTTCCCGTCTTCTTGTCCTAGTGTCTATCCTACTTTACCTTTACTACAGATTGCCTATTCAGATTTAATCTGTTAGCTTAGGGCAGAAGAATCCTGTTTTCTATTTGAGTCCATTAATCAAGAGCAATCAACTTTTCCTGTTCATTTGCTTTCTTGTTAATTGAATCACCTAAGTCTCATTTAGGAAGTTTCAACAATTTGTGTTAATTTTTTAGATGATTAATAATCTTCAACTCTAGTATATTACTTAGCATTAGTCAAGAATGCTAGTTATCCACTGAATATGACAGTCATGACAAGCTCTAATAGGAAGTCAAAACTAATTGCTTATTGGATATATAAAAATATTATCTTAAAAACATATAAACTGGAAAACTGGAATATATAATTTGTAATTTCATTCATAGTGATGAAATGGGACTCATCCCATAAGTTAAACTAAATCGTAGTTATATCCCACCTTATCCCCAAAATTAATTATTTATTTAAGAAATTTAAAGGTAGGAAGGGAGTCTGTTACTTCTACAGATATTAGGTAAGCTTTACTTGAGAAGCAACTTGAAGTATTAGACATGATAGAAAATGCAAAATACATAATAAGAAATGTGTGGCCAATACATGTGTGTAAACACTCAAAATGTATTTTTCTGCATATTTCCTGTAGCAGCCTCCACCATCAAATAAGTATATCAAATTTCATTTCATTAAGTTTTCAAGAAAGTAATTTAGCGAAGTAATGAAATTCCTCCATGATCCTTTGAGCGCTTTCCTAGAATGTAATTGAGAGGTGTAACACTTTTATACCCATTTATGGTTTTCTGATTTGCAGGTGTAGCAAGTAACACTATACAGCCTACTCCACAGACTATTCCGGCCATTGATCCTGCACTTTTCAATACAGTTTCCCAGGGTAAGTCAGCTGTTTTATGAGATATAGTGTTTCTGCTGTTTGGGGGCATTGTTTTGTACTTTTATCTTAGGAGTGCAGTGTATTTGAATGTCTAGGTAATTTGAAACACATTTCTTTGAATGCCTTTATTCACTAGATTCTCCAGTAAACCAGGATTGTTTCTTATTATCAAAAATACCTAAATCCAAAGGCCTTCTCTCTCTTTTTTTTTAATCTTTTCAACTTCTTTTTCTTTCCCCCACTTGATTGTTCTGTTTGTTTAATTTGGTCTTTCTTATTCAGAGTTTTCTTCATATGTCTGATGAGATTATTCCTTTTATATTTAGAATGAAGATGTTGATTGATTATTTTCAGTAGATGTTATTGAATTTCCCCTGATACTATGTCTGCAGGTCTGTTTCCCACTTGATTTTTCTGTTCTACCCTGCGAGTGGGAACAGGCCATTCAGCTTCCTCCTGCATCTCAGCCATGGATGAGGAGATCTTTTCTTGGAGGGGGATGGCAAAGGGTGTACCACACATACCTTGTCAGTCCTAGCTGTCCAGGAAGTTAATTCCACAATTTTAGAGAGACATTCTCTATCTTTTTTGTCTAGGGTCTCATGTGAGAGATGGGAAGCCATTGAGGCTGAGGGTGTACAGGTATGCAGAGGTTGATAGAGGGGGGGAAGGATGTGAAACTAGTGCAGATAATTGTTTTAGACCCACTCACAGGGGAGAACAGAAAAATCAAGTAAAGATCCCCCCAGTCCCACTCCTCATACAGCTAGACTCTCTCTGAAGTTTCTCTGGATAGGCTCCCCAGTTGCCTCCTATATTACATGTTCTGAGTTGGGATTTTTTTTTTGACACTGTTTTATCTAACAGCATACCTTCACTTAATTTCTGCTTTTCTAGAAATTTCTTTAAATCTCTTGTCAATTATCCTTTCCAGTTTTTACACTCTTTTCTCTGCTTTTCCTTCAATTTTAGAATTTATTTCCTTTTGTTTTACCTTATCATTTTAATATAGTTTCTGAAGGAAAAATAGTCAATTATGTATGCTTAGTCTACCATCTAGAACTAGAACCGTGGAATTCTTTACCCAACCAAACTGTCAGATGTGAAGGCAAAATAAATATTATTAAATATGTAAGGATTCTGAAGTTTTGCCTACCATACACCATTTCTAAGGAAGTTATCAGAAGAAGTTACTCCATTAAGAAAAGAATGATAACCAAGAAAAGAAATATGAGATATAAGAAATGTTGAAATTAATCTTAGGTCACCTAAAGAAAAATTCCATTGACAGCTTTTCCATAGGCTTGAAAAGCAACTGCTCTAAAATTAGAACAGAAAATCAGAGCTCCCCTCCTTTAAGAAAAATCAAGCGGATTCTATGCAATATATAGAATAAGAAGCTGTAGAATGGGAAAGAAATGGATAAGAAGCTGTAGAATTCCTTTCCCAAGAAGAACAGAAAGATCCAAGAAAACATTTTAAATCGTACAAGTAGTTTCAAGTAAGAAGCAAACTGAAATATGCCATGATTTTGAGCAATAACAGAATTATGAAATATAAGAATAGGGATTTTGTTTAACTTGGACACAAAGAACATTCTCCTTGGAATGGCATAGGCTTATCACAAACAGAATACTTTATTCAGGGCAGAATATAAATCAACACTGACAAGTGAAGGTAGGAGAGATATTTCTGGAAGTTGAAAGGTGGAATAAAAGAAAGCTGTTATTAGGATGAGTGTCCAGAAGTGAAATGTTGTGATTTTTTTTCTAGAGTTGATGGAATGAGAAATAGAAGACAAAAGTAAGCAACTAAGAAATTTAAAAGCACTAATAAATTTAGAAGGAGATAGGGCAGGAGAGGAGGAAAGTGAGATAAATTCTTTACGTTTCATAGCAGAGTGTCAGTAGATAAAGCCTAAAAACTGATAAATCAAGAAATGGTGGTGTAAGCTTATCAACTGGAGTTAGGGAAGTAACCTAAGAAAACAAAAAATAGAAATAATTCAGAAGTGAAGTGGGGAGGGGAAAGGTAGATGACTTATTTAAGTGTATGAGTTACATTAAGTTTATTCTACTTTTCCTGGTTTTATTAAAAGCAGATAAGTTATACAACCTAAAATCAGGAGCTGCAATGGCCTTTGAATCCTGAAAGGCCTAGTTTAAGAGTATGTGTATGTTTCATGGGGGAACATAGTGATAAGGTAAGAAGAGTAAAGAAACTATAATAAACTAGCAAATTACCCAAGAACATAGTGGAAAATGTCTATTAGTAGACAGATAACCTGCCCAGCAAATACTATATTCCTCTGTTAAACTTGTTTTCCAGATTCCTCTCTACAGTCCCATGTACCTGTAAAAGCTCTCCCTAAAATATGATGTGAAAATATCTGAAGCAGACTAGACAGAACAGTGAAACAGAATAAAGAATCCAGAAATCAGGCCACACAGTATGGGAATTAAAATAATGACAAAAGTGGCATTTGGATCAGCGTGGCAAGAAAAACAAAACATCAAAACTGATGTTAGAAAAAATATATATTAGATACTATCCCCCAATTCCTATATCTCATTTGGTTGTATCTTAACAAGTTGGACTAATGAAAAGTAATAAATTGCATACAGCAAAAGATTTCCTCTCCCCATTATATTGTTAAAATGCAACTAATAGACCAGGAGGAAATCAATACTTAAAAAAATAAAGAATTACTGTTCAGAGCATATATAAAGAGCTCCTGCAAATAAATAAATAAAACTTAATAGGAAAAAAAAACAGAAATAAACATAGGGAATGACTCTTGTATGCTCTTTGTGGGAATATAAATCGGTAAAGCCTTCTTCAGTAGCATTCTGTCACTGTCAGAATTGCAAATTTTTTTTGACTCAGCTATTCCACTTTTGGGAATCTATCTTAGAGAAATATTTAGATATGAGCACAAAATGTATTTACAAGGATATTTTATTTCAGCCTCACTTGTATTAGTAGAAAACAATTTTAAGTGTCTATTAATGAGAAATTATGGTCCATCTGTCCCATGGAATACTGTGCACATATTAAAAAAGGTTAAATACTTTTGTACTGAATTTGTGGCTCACTCTGAAGAGGAGAATGGAATTGGGAAGGTAGATATTTGAAGTACAGTATTTACTTTTTTAAATTGTATATACCTGATAGTATTAGAGTGTGAATAACAACTTACCTCTTAAAGGTTTTTTTAAAATTAAATGGGATATATGAAAAATATTTAGCATGGTTCAAGACATAATAATATTCTGCCTCTAATCATTACTATTGCTGTTGCCATTATTAAGTGATGTGTCCTGGCGATGCCTGGATTTAAGGGATCAGTACTGTACTTTATATTTACCTCCAAGATTTACTGCAGGGAATCAGATGATTCCCATATGATTTTGCCTATGCTTTCCATTCAAGTCAGAGGATAATTGAGTACACTGGGATCAGATTATTATCCAAGGTCCTTCACATGAATTTCTAGTTAAGTAGGAAAAAATCTCTAAAGACCCATTTCGGAAATATTTACAATTAAGTATTCTATCTTCTGTCAAGGTTAGATAAATCAACCTTAGAAATAGATGCTTCTAGCAACTGAGCATGCAGGGATTTCTCTTTATACCAAATAATGTTACCTTTGATCCAGTGCTGACCCAGGCTCTTTCCCCCCGGAATAGAGAACTTAACTGATGGCTCTAGCTCTCCTCTGCCTGGTTCTTGTCCTGCCCTATGAAGGGGAGAAGCAGCTCTGTGATAAAGACAGTCTTCTTGAAGGCATCTGGAACTTATAAGCACAGATTTCAAAAAAGAGATATTATATTAAATTAGACAGCTTCTCTAAATCTTTTTTTTTATGGTTGGATTAGCTGTATGTGATTTTTTTTTTTTTTTCTGATTCTTTAAATACCTTTTAGGTCCACAGTGTGCTCTCTCTGGTTCTGATTATGGCTTCTGGTAAATTTTAATGATAGAAAAAAAACAGCTTTCATTTAGGTGCATTAAGTAATAGTTACCATTTTGAATATAAAATCAGATAAACTGAAATTGAACAGTTGTTCTCTTCCTGAAATATGTTTTCCTTTGTTATATCTTTTTCACTTTCTCTATTTAGTTTTTAAATGCTAATTTAAAAGAATCCTAACTAGGAAGCAGATTTTATTTTTATTTAATTTAAAATTTTAATTCATGCGTTTTATTATTAATGACTTATAGATAATATTTTTAAAGGAAAGAAAGCTTGAAATATTACAAAATATCGAAAGTAACTATTTGACATGGCTTTTTAAGTTCTTTATATATTTATATATATTATATATTTATATAGAATATTTTTATATATTCTGCATAAATATATATTTACTTATAAATATTTATATATTTAATTGGTAAAAATAAAAATAAAAAAAATAAAAATAAATCTTAACATCTATATAAATCTGTAAATTACATTTTACATCTAAATCTGTAAGTTGGTTCTTATCATCTAGTTATTACATTTTATAAGATAGTTACATAATTTGTCATACATGCTGTAAGGTATATATTATGTATCTGTAATTATAGTTTTCTGCTAAGTTATTTTATTCACATTTTATAAATATTGCAATTGTTATTCCATAAAAAATGCAATATTTGTGTTTTAAAATAGTTTTAGATTAGTTTATAAAAACTAAAACTAAAATAAAACTAAATATAAAAATAAAACTAAAAATAAAATAAAACTAAAACTAAAACTAAAATAGTAACAGAGTTCTTACTACAGTACACATTTTTTTTTTTTTTTTGCGGTACGCGGGCCTCTCACTGCTGTGGCCTCTCCCGTTGCAGAGCACAGGCTCCGGAAGCGCAGGCTCAGCGGCCATGGCTCACGGGCCTAGCCGCGCCACGGCATGTGGGATTCTCCCGGACCGGGGCACGAACCCGTGTCCCCTGCATCGGCAGGCGGACTCTCAACCACTGTGCCACCAGGGAAGCCCCACATTTTTACCTTATTAATAAATAAGTGATACGTCAGCAAAACAGTGTTAAAGCTGATGCTGTAAAAAATAAAATTAGTCCTGAGCATTAGGGCTTTCCTCCAGCAAGTCCAGTAAATTCTGGATAGATGTCTTACATATTTAAACATTGCCTGGAGATAGAAGAATAGACTATTAAAGCACAAAATGAGTAGTATTAAGGTAAACTTAATTTTCATAGATGTCTCACTCACCTAGATAATAGTATACATCTAGGTGACTAGAGCCTCTCAATATACTTTGAAAAAACATTGATGAATCTTTCAATTAAAAAAAATAAGCAGAAGTGTGCCTGACTAAATTGTCAAAAGAACTGCAGGACAATTGTTTTTTAGGTTTAATGGGTAACAAGTGCCAAGTCACTAAAATACTAAAAATAGAACTGTGGAGAAACTTTTTTGTTTTTTAAATATATAATTACATTTTACTAGTTTATTCATTTGTATTTCTTAACGTTTAGGCAAGACCAGAATTCAGGGAAATTAAAATAAGTTCTGTTAAAATTGGAATGTGTAATCTCTGATTCACAACAGTAAGGACTAACTCTTAATATAAGCTTTAATAATATTAATTCAACAAATATTTGAAGGCTTTGTATGTGTAACACACTGGGCTGGTTACTATATGTAGATGTATAAGTACATTATCTTAAAATCTGAAAATTAATTAATGTTTAATTCTACGTGAACTTTTATTCCTTTTAAAATGTGGGAAGAATTTAAAGTACAGACAGCTTTTTTATATTCCTTTGTTGAAGTTATGCGGCACTTACACTGGGCTAGAAACTTTAGGATACATTGTTTCAGTATTCTTTTTTGAAAATTTTTAGAAAATAATAATTTGGATAAGAATTTAGTATCAGAGTACCTGGAATTGCTACATACTTTGAAGTCCTTGCCTAGGGAGTGTCAGAGTTTTCATTTAATGCTGTACTATCTGGCAAAATTAAAAGCAACTAAAAAAAGTAATTATATTTATAACTACAAGCTTATAAACAGGATCAAAATATATTATATGTTCCTTTAGAAACAGAATCGAAATATATTATCTTTTCATTATATTGTATGCCCCTAGCCTTCTGACCAGTTCTCCTTAGAATCCTCATAAAAATTTCTAAAGAAAATGGTATTTATTTCCAAAGGTAAGACACAAAGTCAGTTTTTAATTTCACCTTTAGAAATATATATTCAAGTATATTCAAATCTTAGATTAAATGAAATGTTTTCAGTGTGTTTTTCTTACCCAAATTATTTAGTTGGGCTCATCCATATTAATCATATGTGTAACTAGAAAACTTGCTGGGATAAATTTTGGACAAATAATTGGTAAGAGTTGTTTACATGTTTAAAAATTGTGTAGTGTAATGATATATCTTAGTTAAACCTTAGAGTTTTGTATATGGACAGCACAAATGCAAACTATTTTTATGCTTAAAAACAGATGACTTATGTAATTTTTTAACGTAAAGTTTGTTATTTAATTTATTTTGAGTTATATTTATATTCTAGTTCAAATGAGGGTTGAATGGTTTAGTCTGTGTGTATTTATTGTTCCACGAAAAGAGAGGCTCAGCAATTCTAACATACACACCAAAGCTCTTTTCCTTGTTTTATACAGAATATAATTTTTTTGCAGTTAATTTGCCAAAATATAAAGGCTTCCAGTGTATGATTTCTGGTAGGAAAATCTTGCTCATATAAGTTGTTATGTATTGACATCTGTATGGTTTATATTAGTAATTTAAAAATTTTAAAGCATAAAGAAACTTTATTCAAATACAACTGGGGATTGGGGAAAAAGCCTTCATTTTTTAATATAACCTTAAACATTTTCTGTAATCTTGAATATAAGCATTTACCTAGCCTAAGAGAACTTTCCTATATTCTTTATAAATATCTTAATTACTCTGTATTTCTCTTAGGAGATATCCGACTAACACCAGAGGACTTTGCTAGAGCTCAGAAATACTGCAAATACGCTGGCAGTGCTTTGCAGTATGAAGATGTCAGCACTGCAGTGCAGAATCTACAGAAGGCCCTCAAGTTACTGACTACAGGCAGAGAATGAAGCCTTTGTACAACATCCATGCATTTTTGGCTTAAAGAACTAACAGTCCACTACTCTATCTTCAGCCTATCAGGAGCATATTTTAAGGAAGACTTCAGTTCCATTGACTATAACAATGGAATCTGTGTCTGTGTATCAGATTCCTGTTGAAGCATTCATCAGCAGCCTCAACCAGTTTTCATTGTCCATTTAGTGGATTCAGTAGTCTCTGGGTAAATAGGGCTGATGTGAGCAAGGTCCTAAAAATGCTCATTTGAACCCTGCTTGTTCAAAAAATAAGAACACACTTCTATAAAATGTATTGGGAATTAGCTTTGTATCTTAATCTACATAAATTAAGGAATTTTTTAATCTATAATTTGGACAAACAGACCATATTACTTTGCTATAAAATTCTAAATTTAACTTTTAATAAAGATTGCCAGAATATTCTAGAGAAGTTTTTGTTTTCATCAGGACTTCTGAAACAGATACAAACATCCTAAACTGTTAGTTGAATCTGAAAGAGATTATGTTCAAATTTCAATTTATATTCATATTAAATATAGCTACATTAAAAGTTAAAATGTTCATGGAAGGAAATGTAATAAGGTAAAGAGGTAGAATCAGTTTTAGACATAAGAGTAATGTTGGTTGCTCAACTGTTTTCCCTTATTCATTGACGCTTAAGGTGAATTGGTATTTGCTTCCTAGGCAGTTTGACTGCATGTGTTAGAGAATGAAAACAAGACATTTGTAATAATGCCTGGAAACTTGGTGCTTTGAGTTAAGGTTCTCCTCTGCTGCTATGGAATGGATTCCATAGAGTGTATAGTTATGAATGATGCAGAAGATTATAAAAACATAGACTTTCAGTTGCTAAGTTTGTAAGTTATGTGGGAATTATGGACTTACTATGTCACCTGCATTTGTGCTGTTTAAAAAATAAATACAAGGATTCTTTTAACTAATTCAGTTTATCACAGAGCCAAATGTCTGTTGTGCATGCTAAAATTGTCACTTTTCTAAAGTCATTAGTTTTAGTTGTAATAATATAAAGAGAGAGAAATTTGGCAGATTTACCTGAAATTATCTGGTCCATTTCATTCATTCCACTAATACTGGGAATCTTTTAACAAAGGGATCAGCAAACTATGGTCCATGGGCTGGCCATTTGTGTAAATAAAGTTTTATTGAAACCAAATAATAGCCATTTATTTATGTTCTGTGTTTGGTTGCTTTCCACGATGGCAGAATTATATGGCCGGCAAGTCTAAAATATGTACTACTTGGCCCTTTAAGGAAAAGTTTGCTGACCCCTGTTCTGACCGTCTGTTTGAAAGAAAATGAATCATTATCTCATAATCTCTTATGTCTTTCTATTTTTCTTTGCATAAGTGTAATGTTATTTATATAGAGTTTGATAGAATGAATATTGACAGAATAAACTGTTCTAAATTATTGCAAAAACAAGCCCCCCAAAAACATGCCTCCTGAAAAACATTTTCATATCTTTCACAGCTGAATTCTTAGAACATTTGCAGGGTTCAACATTTGCATCTGGAATTCCAGGACTCGGATATAGTTCTATAGAAGTTTATAGAAATAGAAAAATGACTAGGGTGATCTTTCATGTTATAAAAGGTAAATGTAAAATACAGTTCAGCAAATTTTAATTAAAATCCTAACATGTCTGGCCACTAGGAAGAAAACTGTCACCTCTCATTTCACACCCTACCTATTGCTCCCAGTTGGGAGAGCACATGGAGGGCAGAAGATGCTGTGGAAACCATGGAGTCCACTGAGAAGTGAGCTGTGATGTAGCAGCCCTTACCTGTAAAATGGAAGTGACACCACAAGCCACCTCAGAGTTTGTTATGAGCACTAAGTTAGATACTACACATGAAGTGCTCAGCAAGTAGTAGCATTCCATAAATGTTTATTGTAATTAACATTAATGTTACAATAATAATGTAAATTGCTAATCATTTGTTTCCTGACTATCAGGAAATCCCAGTTGTTTCTGTGGCCCATTACTTTAAAATGCTTTCTTGCATGAAGGGATTGAACTATAAAGACTTTTTAGCTTTGTACTTCTGCATATAAAATCTGACAGGAGAAAGTTAGAAATTTTCTGATGTAACACTAGGGTAAATAGTTTTCATTTGGTCAGTCAACATGTATTTATTGAGCAGCTACTATGTGCCTGGTATTGTCCTTTGCATGAGGAAACAGCAGAAAACAAAAAATAATCCCTGCCTCATAGAGTTTTATTCTAATGGGGAGGAAACGGACAAACAATAAGAAGTATATCATATATTCTATTCAACCATTGATTTTGAACATGTAATTGTTAGAAATGTAAATCTCAGACCTTACCACAGTCCTACCCAATCAGAAATTCCAAGGGTGGGGCCCAGCCTTCTGAGTTTTAAGAAACACTTTACAAAACACTTCTTGTAATCTGGTGGTCCCTTGAGTCTGAGTGGTTTAGCGCTACTTCCATTGGAAAGATTGAGAGTCTGGGAGGAAGATTTGCCTGAAGTGTGCCTGGACGCCCAGCATCAGTGTCACGTGGGATGGGACTCACACTTCAGGAACTTCTGTATTAGATAGTGATAAATGCTCTGGAGAAAACCACGGTATGGGATAGGAAACGCTTGGGTGTGTGGGGGCCTGTGCACGTTTAAATAGGATGGGATAAGCCTCACTGAGGTGACAGTTGAGTGAAAAGGGAAAGGGAGGAAGAGTATTCGTGGCAGAGGGAGGTCGACAGAGGAGGGAAGAGGGGATAAGTGAGGAAGGGTGGTGAAGGAGCGAGAAGCTCAGGATTACACAGGCTTTTTGTAAAACACTTAGCTTTTCCTCTGAGCAAGATAGGGAGCCACTCAAAGGTTTTGAACAAAAGAGTAGCCTGATACGACTTGTAAAAGGATCATACTGACTACTGTGTTGAGACAAGACCATAAGGTGGGCAAGGGTGGAAGCTAGGAGAGGAGTTAAAAAAAGTATTGCAACAATTCAAGGTGCAATGTTATGATGGCTTAGGTCAGGAGTAGAAGTGGAGGTTATACAGTGTAATGGGTTTCTGTAGAGCCACAGTATTTCTGACAAACCGGATTTGAGGTATGAGCATAGAAGGAGTGAAGGTTGACTCCCCAAATTTAACTTGAATGCTTGGAAGGAGCAAGTAGTCATTAATTGCAGTGGGGAAAGTCACGGAATTCTGCTGACATTTAGGCTGAAGTACAGTGTTCCCAAGTTCTTGTGAGCATCCCAGTAAAACTATTTGATAACATTGTTTTGTCAATACAGACAGAGGAGGAAGAAGAAAAGATAAGTTCTGTCTACAGTGATTGTCACAGACATCTCACCAAATCACTGCTGAACTGGACCTAGAAGCCAAGAACGGTTCCCAAGGTTATGGTCAAGGAAGTTTGCAGGCTTCAAGATTACACCCATGAAAAAGACCCCAGTTACAGGTCTCGAAAATTAACATCCTAGTATTCATAGAATTTATTTATATATAACTTGTACTTCTAGAAATGTGACATCACTGTGTATGGGTTAAGAAATGGTTATATGCTGTCCTTTCTAAAGAAACTTAAATCCTAATAGCATTGTTACAATTATCTTCAACTTGAAAAGAACAATAACTGACTCAGGATTGAATGTTTTTGGTTATCTGCACAGCTTTCTCTACCCATCCCCATTTTTTTAAACTTTACTCATTTTATGTTCCAAAGCAATTGGATCAGATCATCTAGTTTGGACAGTACATAAACCTTCACCAGTAGAAAAGTTCTATTTTCAAAAGAGATCACAAAATTTTAAGGCATCCCTCATATGGAAGTATGCTCACCTGGTTGGTTGTAATCTTTGATGTCCATGTGGAATTCTGAGACTAAAAGCTCATTTAATGGAGTATACTTACGTAGGACTAATTTCAACTAAGTGATACTTTAATAATAGTAAATATAATAACTAACATTTGAGTGTTTACTAAATGTCAGGCACTATTCTGAGTATTTTACATGTATTCATTTAATCTTGCCAGCGATCCTGAGAGGTGGGTCCTACAATTGGTCCCTGTTTACAGATGAGGAGACAACCACAAGGTAATAAATTTGCCTGAGGCTACACAGCTAATATTGAAATTTTCTAAGCTCAGGCTGCCTATTTCAGGCAATAATATAATCCATGTAGGTAAAGGATCAGTTAAATTATTATGAGAAAAGTGAGATGTTATCAAGGTCACTGGACAATTCCTTTTATTAGTGGGACGTGTTATCTGGACAATATGTTCCAATTAACTGTGAGTGCTAGGCAGTGAATACAGGGCATGATCACACACTGGAGCAATGGCCTGATAGCAAATGGAGTTTGTGTCCAGAGAGAAAATAGGCAGATTTGAATGACTGGTGCAATGGATTAATATGTCATCTGGAGAGAGTCCCACATCACTAGGGAGTCCTGGATTTCCCAGACACACCTGCTTTTTTCTCTTTATTTTAAACAACATAACTATTTTTCCTAATTGCATAGCTGTCACAGGACTTCAAAATAATAATGTTTATAATTAGTTATTTCTTTAAATTTTTGCCTAAAGTATGAGACAAGAACACCTATCCCTTACTTTAGATATCCCTTAAAATTTAGGGGAAAAGAAATGATTGCATAACAATAATCCATGAATATAACTTCCTGGAGAACTATCTTCATAGTGAGCAATATTGGGAGATTTTGTAAAAATGTATCATCCATTTGTTGAAAAATAGTAATATGTACTGAGCGTCTACCATAAATTAAGTTTAACGTGATAGTGCTGTACCGTATGAGAGGTTATGTATGAGACAGTCATTCTTCCTGTAGAAAGTCAGGGAAGGCCTGGGAAAAGAGATTGACCTGCAGGTTTGCCAGACACAGAGGCAGGGAGAACTTAGCAAAAATAAAACACGATCAAAAACATGGAGACAAAAATGTTAGAAATTCAGGGAATTTGAGAAATTTAGTGTTGCTGTGGCAGATGCCTTATCAAGACCAAGAATTATAAATGTGAGATTGCGTACGTGGGAAGATGTTATGGACTAAATAGTCTCCCCCCGAAACTTAACAGGTTGAAGCCCTACCTCCCAATGTGACTATATTTGGATATAGCGCCTTTGGGGAGGTAATTAAGGTTAAATGAAGTCATAAGGGTGGGACCCTAAGTCCATAGGGCTGGTGTTATTGGAGATAAGAGACGCCATGGGCTTCCCCGGTGGCGCAGCCTGCCGATGCAGGGAACACGGGTTCGTGCCCCGGTCCGGGAAGATCCCACATGCCGCGTAGCGGCTGGGCCCGTGAGCCATGGCCGCTGAGCCTGCGCGTCCGGAGCCTGTGCTCCACAACGGGAGAGGCCACAACAGTGAGAGGCCCGCGTACCGCAAAAAAAAAAAAAAAAAGAGACTCCAGAGTTCTCTCCATGGTCACGCGAGGGCACAATGAGAAGGCTGCCACCTACAAGCCAGAAAAAATGAACTCACGAGAACCCCACCCTGATGGCACCTTGATCTTGGACTTCCAACCTAAATTTCTCACAGTTTAAGGCTTTGATTGCCTCAGATATGCTCCTAACATTGGTTGCTTGTTTTACATCGGTGAACCATCAAGTTGGTTTTGTCTTTTTGATCCCTCAGCTGTGTTATTTGTGTTGTGATACAGGAGCCATTCAAAGTCCTTTGAGAAGGAAGAAGAATGTTTAGATTTGTCTATTGTGCTGTGCTTTTATACTTTTTAAAAAAAATTTTTTGGCTGTGTTGGGTCTTCGTTGCTGTGTGCGGGCTTTCTCTAGTTGCAGCGAGCGGGGTCTACTCTTTGTTGTGGTGCGCATTCTTCTCATAGCAGGGCTTCTCTTGTTGCGGAACACGGGCTCTAGGACGCGCGGGCTTCAGTAGTTGCAGCATGCGGGCTCAGTAGTTGCAGCACGCAGACCCTAGAGCACATGCTCAGTAGTTGTGGCCCACGGGCTTAGTTGCTCCGTGGCATGTGGGATCTTCCCGGACCAGGGATCGAACCCATGTTCCCTAAATTGGCAGGTGGATTCTTAACCACTGCACCACCAAGGAAGTCCCTATACTTTTTTATATAAAACTAATAATACCCCTCTAACAACCATAACTTGGCAAAATTACTATTTACATCTTCACCTTATGTATCATGTAAGTTATATATATATATTCCCTTCATTAGATCATTAGATGCTAAGTATGGTAAGAGCTATTCACATGATGTCTGTTGCATATTAATTATCCCTAACTGGCAAAATTAATAGATGAATGGTGGAAGAATAAAGACCTTATACTGAACTCATAAAATAAATGTTAATTGTGTTCAGAAACCTGAGTTCTCAAATACTGAAGTGTAAGATAAATTTTTAAGGATAATTACATCCAAAAGTTCTGAAATCATTTGTTAATCACTGCTATCTAAGAAACCCTCATTCCACAATATCAGAATATTGGAATATTGGTAGAATCCATCTATACCACCCAGTAAGTCTTGATTCCTAATTCAGATACATGGTTCTTTATCTCTTGAAAACATGAAGGATAACAGTGACTTAGATATGCTCAGAACATTCTTATAATATATACTAATAACATCTTTGTAACAACATACATGTTCCCTGCTGGCAGGTTATAGGTTCTCAGTCTATCTATACTCTAGCAGAAATTAACATGTTCAAGCCCATTGGAGTTATTTGACAAGAAAACCTCTGTCTTAAAAATAGGGGGAAAAAAATACTCAGGGCACAGTGAAAATTGGAAATAATTGTGGTGTCTGAGGAAATTGTAACTGAAAGATTATTTTTACAGATGAATGGGCAAATAAAAGTTTAAAATTTTAGAAGCTGCCACTGAGACCTGAACATTTTGAGAAAAGTCAGAACTCATTTGAATTTTTTTCTCAATATATACTACTTTATTCTACCCACTGCTCCAAAGACAAGCAACTGAAGAAAAGGTGTGAAGATTATAAAACCACGGGCACAGGGTGATATAATGCAAAAAGTGTTCTATTCTGAGTCAGGAAACCGTGGTTCCGGTACCCTTGTTGCTGTAATCTTCTCTGCCCATTGACTAGAGAAAATTTACCCTCCCTGACCTTCCTCTGAGCATTAATCATCCCACATATAACATAAGCAGCTTGGGTTAGGTATCTAATGTCCTTTAAAGATCTAAGATTCCTTAAGTCTCTGACTACTCCATAGATTTCTGTAGGCAAATTTTGAGGTTAGGTCAGTGGTCCTTGAATCAGTCTTCATTTGAACTAGACACATTATACCATGTTTTCAAAACTTAAATTCTGACATCCATCCTATTTAATGAATAAATATCCCCTGAATATCTTATATTAATATGCCAAGAATTCAGTAAATAAATACTTTTGAACAAAGTTGAAACCAAGGATCAAGACAGCAAAATAATTGTTGTTCCTTGGGGCAGGGAATTTTCTGCTGCCAACGCAAAGATTGCCAGTGAGCAAAAATCTGACAAAGAATATTACCAGGGACAAAGAGAGTCATTTCATAATGGCAAAGTGGTCAGTTAATCAAGAGGGCCTAACAATCCTAAAGGTTTATGTACTTACCAACAGAGCTTCAAAATACATGAAGCAAAAACTAGTATAATTTCAAGGAGAAATAGAAAAATTCAGAAGTATAATTGGGGATTTTAATAGCCATATTATTAATTGATGGAACAATAAGAAAATATGACCCTTAAAATTGGTCTATGACCCTGAATAAAACCAATGTATCTTTTTTTTCTTTTTGCAGTGGGTTTTGTTTGCTCTTCTTCTTTTGTAGTGACTCCTACATAGGATGATATGAGAATAATCTTCTGACCCTGTTTCTCAAAATTGGAGATTTTATTTCTACATGTGTGAAGACTGCAAGCAATATGTCTGCTTTTTTTGATGCTGAATTTAAAGGGAAACGCATGGGTGTGCTAAGTTATTTACAAATGAGTATATATACTTACTGAGAGTGTGTATATATATATATATATATACTTATTCTTTTTTTAATATTGTCTTGAGATACTGTCTATAAACATCCCTTGATTTTCTATGTATTTCCAAGTGACTGCCAACCAAGCAGCATAGAAAATATTTCTTCCAAGTCACTATTACAAAAGCTCTCTAATTCTTTATTTATTGGTACCATTTATGAGAAAACTCTCAGTGTCACAGGTAGAATAACATAGAAGATCCTGTTAAATGTGTGTTGTGTATATGTAATTATATTTATATTATATAAATTACATATATAATTACATATATTACATATGTATATATAATTAATCTGAGAGCTTCTACTGTAGTGGCTTGGAATAAATTTTTTCCAAACTGCTTGTTTGGCAGACTTTTCAAAACACTTAGAAAGTCAGGAGATGTTTATAAACAGTGTCTTAAGACAATATTGGAAAAAGAATGAAATTGCTTCATGAATGACAGTAATCCTTCTGAAAATTATTTTTAGAATTATGTGGAACAAAAAGCAAAGAAAATCATAAATAATTTATTTTCTATTATAATTTCCTCATCTGCTAAGACTGGAGGTTCATTTTTGTTCCTACCCTACTGGGTAGTTATTTCTCCTCAAAATGGAGTGCAAGAGATGATCCAAACATTTCTAATGAATGATCTTCGAGCTGATGAACAGATACTGTAGGTTTTCAATCTACTTCAGTTCAACAAGCTTTGCTTAAGAAATTGCAAAGTACAAAGTCCTGAGTTGTGTAACCTGAGGCACAAAGTTTCCTTAGACGTCTCTGCTACCCAGAAGCTCAGAATCTACTTAGAGATGCAGATGTTCACAAATAAACATAATTGGAAGCATAGTTTAAAGTGCCAGAAAGAAACATTCATGAATTGTTATTGAACTTAATTTTTTTTTTTTCCAAACTAGGGGAGCTGGAGCAGACATTTCATTGAGCTGGTGACATTGAGTTGTACCTTATTCCAACAGAGAAAATAAGGTGGGTAATTAAGATAACAGGGAAGGGGCTTCCCTGGTGGCGCGGTGGTTGAGAGTCCGCCTGCCGAGGCAGGGGACGCGGGTTCGCGCCCCGGTCCGGGAGGGTCCCACGTGCCGCGGAGCGGCTGGGCCTGTAAGCCATGGCCGCTGAGCCTGCGCTTCCGGAGCCTGTGCTCCACAACGGGAGAGGCCGCAGCAGTGAGAGGCCCGCGTACAGCAAAAAAAAAAAAAAAAAAAGATAACAGGGAAGCATCTGAGGAAAAAAATTATAGGAAAGCACATGATAACTTTTTTCAGTTACAGCAAAATAGCCATATTCGTCCTAAGGAGAAACTGTGTAACAGGATGAGTATAGTCACAAGCTGAGTGTGTACCTACTTGTAGATCCCAACATTGTATAAGCTCTAGCTCTCTTCATGATCTTCAAACACCCTGCCCTAACCCAGACACTATCTATGCCTTACATCTCTCAGACACCTAAAGGTCAAAGTGAGAGAAGGGTTCACCACGTAAAGCAGAAAGGGCTGGACAGGGCTAGGAGGAGAATAAAGTGCAGGAAAGAAATGGGAAAGGGATGGAATATTCTACGCAGAGCTTTTTTTTTTTTTAAATAGACATCTTGTTTATTTATTTATTTACTTCTTTATTTATGTATTTTGGCGGCATGGGGTCTTAGTTGCAGCATGCGGGAATCTTTGTTGACGCATGTGGAATCTTTAGTTGTGGCATGTGGAATTCTTAGCTGCGGCATGCAGACTCTTAGTTGAATCAAACCGGGGTCCCCTGCATTGGGAGTGCGGAGTCCTACCCACTGGACCACCAGGGAAGTCCCCTACTCAGAGCTTTAAAAGGCAAAAGTAAGGTTGTAACTCTGGTAAGTCCCAATAATTGACATGAAATGTCACTAAAGTTCTGCTCAGAGAATCACTGGTTATTTTGTTGCCATGGCCATCTATCTGATCAACAAATGCTTAGGTAAGTCATTGGGATGCTATAGTTTTTATAAGAAATTGTTGAAAAGGTCACAAAAATGCTTTCATAAAAAAGTTTCCAAGGAACTCACCAATGAATCCCTCTTTCATCTAGGTATGAAAGAATTTGACTAGAATTGGAACTAGCATATCACTCCAAAGGAGTTTTTTGACAAGAAGGAATGAATCTTTTTTTTTTTTTTTTTTTTTTTGTGGTATGCGGCCCTTCCTCTGCTGTGGCCTCTCCCGTTGCGGAGCACAGGCTCCGGACGCGCAGGCTCAGCGGCCATGGCTCACGGGCCCAGCCGCTCCGCGGCATGTGGGATCCTCCCAGACCGGTGCGCGAACCCGGTTCCCCTGCATCGGCAGGCGGACGCGCAACCACTGCGCCACCAGGGAAGCCCAGGAGTGAACCTTATTAGGCATGTGTTCGATAAAATTCACCTTCTCAGGAAAGTCTCAGTATTAGGCATTTCAATTCTTAAACTACTTGAGGAAGCTGAATAATACTAGAAACTTAAATCCAGTCCTAATGAAGTGTTAAAACCTTTAATAATGTTGATGAAGGTGATATAAACTCTTTGATTCACAAACTCTTAAAGACGGTAGAGGTCCCCTAGAGGTGATCTAATCCAATCCTTCCACTTTTACTAAGGATGGAATTGAGACCCAGGAGAGATGCATTTACTTGCTCAGGATCACAAAACTGATTAGTGAAAGAGGAAAAAAAGAAGAAACTCCAACTTTCAGAGCAAGAATCTTTTCATATAATAGATCTTGTTCTGAGGACTAGCTCAAAAATACTAAGCACATTCTTGAAATTTGTCATTTTCACCTAAATATGTATGTAAGTACAGTGTGGATCATTAATTGATTAACTGGTCAGTCACTTCATACATATTCACCCATTACTACTCTTAAAAGCTCTCAAAACTCCACTGAGGAACAGAGATATGTATTACTTTATATATAGAGATCCAAGCTCATCAGGGTGGTAAGAAACATACACATGAAAGATATATAACATCTCACAGCAATGTATGATAAAATGCCAAATCAGTGAGAGAGAAAAAGTTCTCTTGATTGAGAAAAAAAACGTATTTACTGTTTTAACCTCTAGCTGAAATTTACCATTCTTTGTAAATATAAACAACAAACCACAGTGGTATGAGCAATTCCAGTGACTCTGTTACCAATAAAAATTACAGATATTTTCATACCTCATCACAGTCATTGCAGTTGTTACTGATACATTGAAAAATCATTTACACTCACCACTATTTTGAATTTATGGACCTTAGTAGACCTGTTCTAGATCTTGTTATTAAATACATATTATTATAGGACAAGTTTGGCTTTCTAATATATTTTTATTACTGATTTCCACATAATTATTTTACCCATAATCCTAATTATGTAGAATAATGGCCCCCAGAGATCCCCAAGCCCTAATCCCCAGAACCTGTGAATATGTTACCTTACAGGGCAAAAAGGACTTTGCAGATGTGATTAAACTTAAGGACCTTGAGGTGGGGAGGGGATCCTGGGTTATCTAGGTGGTCTCCATCTACTCACAATCATTCTTTAAAAAAAGAGAATCTTTCCCAGTGGTAGTGAGAAAGGGGGACATGAAAAGAACTTGATTTGCCTTTGCAGGCAAATGCAAAGATGAGGAAAGGGAAGATGAGGAAAGGGAGCCATGAGCCAAGGAATGTGGATGGCCTCTAGGGACTAGAAGAGGCAACGAAACAGATTCTCCCCTCGATCCTCCAAAGAGGAACACAGCCCTGTCAGCACCTTAATTTTAGCCCAGTGACACTTCTATCAGACTTCTGATCTTCAGAACTGTTGGATAATAAATTTGTGCTGTTTAAGCCACTAAGTTTGTGGTAAGTAGTTATGGCAGCAATAGAAATCTAGTATATTATTTATATTATTCATTTAAAATATTATTCTGAGAACTTCACCAAAGATGTTCATGCACAAGTACAGGTTAAAAACCTTGCCTAGTAGTAGTGTCTGTTGCTACAGTTAAAAGGAAAACCTTAGGTAATCTGACATTGACATCAGTCAATGTCTACTGGGACCCCAAAAGTAAACATATATATATATATATATTTTTTTGACAGTTGTCCAAGTGTTCCAGTAAATATTTTTGTAGCAAAATCACAAGTACAGTTCTCCTTCAGACTTGGCTTTTTCTCAGTACTTTTCTTTCTCAGTGGTTCTTATTTTTTCTGGCTTCCACCATTTCCGTGTCTGGATTACATTCACATATGAAACTCATTCATGCAGGAATGAGAGCCAAGGGAAGAGTGATTTTAATCCTTTTAATTGACATTGTTACTTTATAAGCTTCCAAATGAACCCAGCAGCTACTAAAATATCATGCTAGGGAATTGTTGTAAAAAAATGAAAATCCAATAAAGAGGACATGTGCCAAAGGAGATGTGTTTCCCATTCCCAGTAGTGATAGGGTCTCTGATGATTCCTTTGTTGGAATTCTGGGGGTCCGTTTCTAATCCTGGTATAAAATGTTGATGCCAAAATGACTTTAAAAAGTGTTTCCATTTTCCTACTTGTTAAGTGTAAATAAGCACCTTTTGAATTATCTTGTTAATTAAAATTGATAATGATATTTGTGTTCTGTAAAGTTCTAGGGAAATGCCTGATACAATTTTACTGGTGCATTCTTATCTGTTGCTCTGGAGTCTATCAGAAAAAAAAGAAATTCTTATTCCAAAAGACCTGTTTCTTCCCTTACGTAAAACCACACCATGAAAAAAGCAACAAGTATACCTATGTCAACAGCAGCATGGTTTGTCTGCTGCTGGTTAAAACTTACAAAACACTTATCAGCACAATCTCCACGTGCTCTTGTAACAAGCAGTCTTGTTAAATGTGTACTTGTGGGTATTTAAAATTTTTTTTAAATTAAAACCGTCAATGCAAACATTATAAAATTGTAAATCACTGATCAATTTGCTTTTGAAAATATACATATAGTAATCTAATCATTACTTCCCAGTACTCACTTCTTTGGGTAATGAAAGACAGACATGCTAGTTTTGCTGAAGTCAAGAACATACAGTGTATAATCAAGTATAATATCTGGACCTTGGACAAAATGGAATGCCAAAACTGTAATTTTGCCAGCTTTCCACTGTGCAAGGTCTAAGTTAAGTGATACATCTGCTTTCCGTACTTTATGAACCTTGATGCATTTTCAGGAATTCAAAACTAATATTTCTCATTAATAGAGATGCACATTCTGCCTCAGGTACAGAAAGTTGTGTTAAATGACATCTATTATCACATGGGAGATTTTCAGAATGTCTTTCAGGGAGTTTTCTAAAATATAGAAAAAGTAAAGTGTTGCTAAAATGCAGCTGAAAAATCAATAAACATTTAAGTTGTGCTTCCTGAAGTTTGGACTTACTTTTTCACTAAAGCAATTGTATACTCTCACACCTGAAAAATATCTCACATCTTTAATAACAACCCTCAACTGAGACCAGCATTTTATTGGTACTGTCATATAACTAAAAGCTTCCTAAATGCTGGGCATTGTATGGTAAATGGTGACAAAAGAGAGGAAATACCTATTGGAGATGCAAACAGCGCTTGACCGTTCTGATTTTTTAAATTAATTTTAATATAATAGAAAATAGTGTACTACAAAAAGCAGACAAGGAGCCTCAAGGAAAAAAAAATACAGGCCAATATCACTGATAAACATGGATGCAAAAATTCTCAACAAAATATCAACAAACTGAATTCAATTAAAAATATCATACACCTTGATCAAGTGGGATTTATTCCAGGGATGCAAGAATGGTTCAATATTCACAAATCAGTCAATGTGATACACAACGTTAACAAAATGAAGGACAAAAATCATATGATCATCTCCATAGGTTCAGAAAAAGCATTTGACAAAATTCAATATGCATTTATGAAAAAAATCTCTCAACAAAGAAGGTATAGAGACAAAGTACCTCCACATAATAAAGGCCATATATAACAAGCCCATAGCCAACATCACAATCAACAGTAAAAAAGTTGAAACCTGTTCTTCTAAGATCAGGATCAAGACAAGGATGCCCACTCTAGCCACTTTTTCAACATAGTATTGCAAGTGGTGAGTGATGGGCCCAGGCTGCTTCTGCCTTGTGGCTCTCTCATCCCCCAGAGGCTTTTTATCATCAATATCCAGCTGGAGGAATGGGGAAAAGAACTTGGAGGTGATACACCCTCTTCTTAAAAGTTTTTCCCCAGAAGTTGTACACATCATTTCCACTCAAATTCTATTGAAAGAATTTGTCACATGACCACACCTAACTAACTGCAAAGGAGGATGAGAAATGCAGTATAGCTGTGTGCCCAGGAGGAAGAGGAATCAGACTTTGTGAACAAGCTCTAGTATTCAAATCATCGTAGGTTGATTTTCACGGATATGAGATGTATAGCTTCTTATTTTGGAAAAATAACTCATTCTCAGTGGGAAAAAGAATCCAACATTGTAGGAAAGAACAAAGTAGTAAGTGAAAAACCACCTCAAGCCCCAGAGATAATCACTGTAAACATTTTGATAAATATGCTCCCTTTCTACACGATTATATATTTGTAAGATATTTATATCATGTAATACCACTCATGTAATTCTATATCCTGATTCTTTTTATTTAGCAATATCCATTATATTTTTTCAAATCACCACAATAAAAGTATATGTCATCAATTGTAGTGCAACATAGTACTCAATTTTATGTGTTTGTCATAATTTAATTAATATCTTCCTTTCTGCTGTTATAATTGACAGTTATTCAACAAACATAAATGTGGGTGTATCTTTTGGCATTTAGGTGTTTATTTTGGGGGTAGATATTTATGTGAGTGGGATTGCTGGATCAAAGAATTTGCATATTTTACATTCTTAAATATATTTTCTATCTGCTCCCAGAAAGGTTATGTCAAGTCCCAGCCCCATCAAGGATATGTAATAGAGCCCTTTTCCCAATGTCCTCTACATTGCAGCATTTGGTATTATTCGTATTTTTACCTTTGCAAAGTATATTTCTTTTCTTTTTCTTTTTTATTTTTGGCTGCACCCCACATCTTGTGGGATGTTAGCTCCCCGACCAGGGATCAAACCCGGGACCCCAGCAGTGGAAGCCCAGAGTCCCAACCACTGGACCGCCAGGGAACTCCCCATTTCATTTTTAATTGGCACTTCTTTTATTACTAGTGAAGCTGACTATTTTCAGTTCTTTGGGAGCCTGTTGTCTTTCATGTTCACTGCCAATCTTTCTATGGAGGTTTAGTTTTATTACATTAATTTGCACATGCTCTTTGCATAGGGATATCAATTCTTCGTTTTTCATGTATATTGCAAGTATGTTTCCAGTTTGTATTTCACCCTTATCTGTGCTTTCATATGTATATAGTAAGAAAAAATTTAAATTTTAGATGAGTCAAATTTGATTTCTCTTTCTCTTTCGTTGCTTTTATGTTTTGTGAAATGCTTAGAAAGCCTCTATAACTGAGGCTTATAAAAATATTCACTACAACAGATTTTTTTATTTTGGATATTTAAACTTAGTTAAATCCCAACAACAGAAAAAAGTAAAAAAACCCAGTGCTCACTCTTCACACTGCTTTAGCAACAAACATCTGTGAAAAGAGAGACTAAGGCTAATAAACTAGTTTATTAAATTAGTCCCAGGGAAACATTGTCAAGGCTGGGAAATGTTCACTCAATTTGCTGTTTGTTAACATAAAGTCAAACATCCAGTTTAACTGATTATTTTCTTTGAATTGATCAAGAATTTAGTTATGAAATAGAATAGAGCATTTGTATTACTGTAATGCCACATTTATTTAATAAAGATGATGGTATAAAAGAACCTAGAAGGACCTTCAAGATGGTGGAGGAGTAAGACATGATCAGCTTCCTCCCCACAAATACATGAAAAAGACATCTACATGTGAAACAACTCCTACAGAACACCTACTGAACGCTGGCAGAAGACCTCAGACTTCCCAAAAGGGAAGAACCTCCCCATGTACCTGGGTAGAGCAAAAGGAAAAACAGAGACAAAAGAATAGGAACGGGACCTGCACCTCTGGGAGGGCGCTGTTAAGGAGGAAAAGTTTCTACACACTAGGAAGCCCTTTCACTGGTGGAGACGGGGGGTGGGCGGGGAGAGCTTCAGAGCCACAGAGGAGAGCACAGCAACAGGGGTGTGGAGGGCAAAGCAGAGAGATTCCTGCACAGAGGATCGGTGCCGACCACCACTCACCAGCCTGAGAGGCTTGTCTGCTCACCCGCCAGGGCGGGCGGGGGCTGGGAGCTGAGGCTTCCGCTTTGGAGGTCAGATCCCAGAGAGAGGACTGGGGTTGGCTGCGTGAACAAAGCCTGAAGGGAGGGCTTCCCTGGTGGTGCAGTGGTTGAGAGTCCACCTGCCGATGTGGGGGATACGGGTTCGTGCCCCGGTTCGGGAAGACTGAAGGGAGCTAGTGCGCCACAGCTAGCTGGGAGGGAGCCCGGGAAAAAGTCTGGAACTACCTAAGAGGGAAGAGACCATTGTTTCAGGGTGTGCGAGGAGAGGGGATTCAGAGCACCGCCTAAACGAGTTCCAGAGATGGGCGTGAGCTGAGGCTATCAGTGCGGACACCAGAGACAGGCATGAAACGCTAGGCTGCTGTTGCCACCACCAAGAAGCCTGTGTGCGAGCACAGGTCACCATCCACACCTCCCCTCCCAGGAGTCTGTGCAGCCCGCCACTGCCAGGGTCCCGTGATCCAGGGACAAATTCCCAGGGAGAACGCACAGCATGCCTGAGGCTGGTGCAACGTCACACTGGCTTCTGCTGCTGCAGGCTCGCCCCATAACCTGTACTCCTCCCACTCCCTGGCCTCAGTGAGCCAGAGCCCATGGATCAGCCACTCCTTTAAAACCCTCCTGTCTGGGTGAAGAGCAGACACCAGAGGGCAACCTACATGCAGAGCCAGGGCCAAACTCAAAGCTGAACCCCAGGAGCTGTGCGAACAAAGAAGAGAAAGGGAAATTTCTCCCAGCAGCCTCAGGAACAGCAGATTATTTCTCCACAATCAACTTGACACACCCTACATCTGTAGAAAACCTGAATAGACAACAAATCATCCCAAAACTGAGGTGGTGGACTTTGGGAGCAACTGTAGACTTGGGGTTTGTTTTCTGCATCTAATTTGTTTCTAGTTTTATGTTTATCTTAGTTTAGTATGTAGAGCTTATTATCATTGGTAGATTTGTTTATTGATTTGGTTTCTCTCTTCCTTTTATATATATATATATTTTTTCTTTTTCTCCTTTTGTGAGTGTGTATGTGTATGCTCCTTTTGGTGATTTTGTCTGTATAGGTTTGCTTTTACCACTTGTCTTGGGTTCTGTCTGTCCATTTATTTTAGCATAGATTTTATCACTTGTTATCATTGGTGGATTTGTTTATTCGTTTGCTTGCTCTCTTGTTTCTTTTATTTTTTAATTAGTTTAAAATTTTTTATGTAGCAATATTTTTAATTATTTTATTTTGTCTTTCTTTCTTTCTTTCTTTCTCTCTCTCTCTCTCTTTCTTTCTTTCTTTCTTTCTTTCTTTCTTTTTCTCCCTTTTCTTCTGAGCTGTGTGACTGACAGTGTCTTGGTGCTCCAGCCGGATGTCAGGCCTGAGCCTCTAGGTGGGAGAGCCGAGTTCAGGACATTGGTCCACCAGATACCTCCCAGCCCCATGTAATATCAACCAGTGAAAACTCTCCCAGAGATCTCAGTCTCAATGCTAAGACCCAACTCCTCTCTACGATCAGCAAGCTCCACTGCTGGAAACCCCATGCCAAACAACTAGCAAGACAGGAAAACAACCCCACCCATTAGCAAAGAGGCTGCCTAAAATCATAATAAGTTCACAGACACCCCAAAACACACCACCAGATGCGGTTCTTCCCACCAGAAAGACAAGATCCAGACTCATCCACCAGAACACAGGCACAAGTTCCCTCCACCAGGAAGCCTACACAAACCACTGAACCAACCTTAACAACTAGGGGCAGACACCAAAAACAATGGGAACTATAAACCTGCAGCCTGCAGAAAGGAGACCCCAAACACAATAAGTTAAGCAAAATGAGAAGACAGGAAAATACACAGCAGATGAAGGAGCAAGGTAAAAACTCACCAGACCTAACAAATGAAGAGGAAATACACAGTCTATCTGAAAAAGAATTCAGAGTAATGATTGTAAAGATGATCCAAAATCTTGGAAATAGAATAGAGAAAATATAAGAAACATTTCACAAGGACCTAGAAGAAATAAAGAGCAAAAAAACAATGAAGAGAACACAATAAATGAAATTTAAAATTCTCTAGAAGGATTCACTAGCAAAATAATTGAAGCAGAATAACAGATAACTGAACTGGAAGATAAATAGTGGAAATAATTACCGCAGAGCAGAATAAAGAAAAAAGAATGAAAAGAATTGAGGACAGTTTCTGAGACCTCTGGGACAACATTAAACACACCAACATTTGAATTATAGGGGTCTCAGAAGAAGAAGAGAAAAAGAAAGGGACTGAGAAAATACTTGAAGAGATTATATATAGTAAAAAACTTCCCTAACATGGAAAGGGAAATAGTCAATCAAGTCCAGGAAGTGCAGAGTCCCATACAGGATAAACCCAAGGAGGAACACGACAAGACACATATTAATCAAACTATCAAAAATAAATCTGAAGAGAAACATGCCAAGACACATATTAATCAAACTATCAAAAATTAAATACAAATAAAAATTATTAAAAGTAGCAAGGGAAAAGTAACAAATGACATACAAGGGATACCCCATAAGGTTAACAGCCTATCTTTCAGCAGAAACTGCAAACCAGAAGGGAGTGGCAGGACGTATTTAAAGTGATGAAAGGGAAGAACCTACAACCAAGATCACTCTACCTAGCAAGGATCTCACTGAGATTCTATGGAGAAGTTAAAACCTTTACAGACAAGCAAAAGTTAAGAGAATTCAGCAGCACCAAACCAGCTTTACAACAAAAGCTAAAGGAACTTCTCTAGGCAGGAAACACAAGAGAAGGAAAAGACCTACAATAACAAACCCAAAACGATTAAGAAAATGGTAATAGGAACATACATATCGATAATTACCTTAAATGTAAATGGATTAAATGCTCCCACCAAAAGACAAAGACTGGCTGAATGGATACAAATACAAGAGCCATAAATATGCTGTCAACAAGAGACCCACTTCAGACCGAGGGACACATACAGACTGAAAGTGAGGGGATGGAAAAACATATTCCATGCAAAAAGAAATCAAAAGAAAGCTGGAGTAGCAATTCTCATATTACACAAAATAGACTTTAAAATAAAGACTATTACAAGAGACAAAGCAGAATATGACATAATGATCAACGGATCAATCCAAGAAGAAGATATAACAATTGTAAATATTTATGCACCCAACATAGGAGCACATCAGTACATGAGGCAAATGCTAACAGCCATAAAAGGGGAAATCAAAAGGAACACAATAACAGTAGGGGACTTTAATACCCCATTGGTGAGAATGTAAACTGATACAGCACTATGGAGAACAGTATGGAAGTTCTTTAAAAAACTAAAAATAGAACTACCATATGACTCAGCAATCCCACTACTGGGCATATACCCTGAGAAAACCATAATTCAAAAAGAGTCATGTACCACAATGTTCATTGCAGCTCTATTTACAATAGCAAGGACATGGAAGCAACCTAAGTGTCCGTCGACAGATGAATGGATAAAGAAGATGTGGCACATATATACAATGGAATATTAGCCATAAAAATAAACAAAATTGAGTTATTTGTAGTGAGGTGGATAGGCCTAGAGTCTGTCATACAGAGTGAAGTAGGTCAGAAAGAGAAAAAGAAATACCATATGCTAACACATATATATGGAATCTAAAAAAAAAAAAGTTCTGAAGAACCTAGGGGCAGGACAGGAATAAACATGCAGACATACAGAATGGGCTTGAGGACATGGGGAGGGGGATGGGTAAAGTGGGATGAAGTGAGAGAGTGGCTTTGACATATATACACTACCAAATGCAAAATAGATAGCTTGTGAGAAGCAGCCGCATAGCACAGGGAGATCATCTAGGTTCTTTGTGACCACCTAGAGGGGTGAGATAGGGAGGGTGAGAGGGAGAAGACGCAAGAGGGAGGGGATATGGGGTTATATGTATACGTATAGCTGACTCACTTTGTTATACGGCAGAAACTAACACACCATTGTAAAGCAATTATAATCCAATAAAGATGTTAACATAAATAAATAAATAAAATAATAATAAATGCTGTGTAAATAGTTGCTAACACAGCAAATTCAAGTTTTGTGTTTTAGAGCATTCTGGAATTTTTTTTCAAGTATTTTCAAGCTGTGGTTGTTTGAACCTGCAGATGAGGAGCCCAAAGATATAGAGGGCCAACAGTGTCTATGAGTTTGGGGGTTTTATTTGGTTGGTTTTGGTGTTTTGGTTTTATTTTTCAGATTCCATATATAAGTGAGGTACATATTTGTCTTTCTCTGTCTGGCTCATTTTACTTAGCATAATGCCCTCCAGGTCCATCATGTTGTCACAAGTTTTTTTAGTTTGAAAAGCAGTTGCATATTTTTATTATTATTGTAAAAAATTATTAAACAGAAACTTCAATTAGAGTTGGGAGACCAGAAGGGGGAGCTCTCAGGCCCTGAGAAGACAGCAGAGCCCAACAGGAAGAAGTATGACTCCTCTTCTTTCCGGGCAATAATTCAGCCAATGAAAAGCCATGGACTCTTATTTTACGGTAGTCCTCCCAACTTCCTTTTCCCCTCTATAAAAGAGTTCTTCTTCCCTTGTCCTGCAGGACTTGCATGTGGCTTGCCAGGGTTGCATACACTGAATTGCAACACTATGCTGATCCAGAATAAACCCCCTTTTTTTTTTTCTGGAGAAATAAATGGCAGCCTATTTGTTTTACGTCAACATTATTCAGTTTGAAAATCTGCAAGAATTTTTTCAGAAGGATGAAAGTGTTTTTGATTTTTTTTTTTAAGACAAGGAAAATCCATACTTTAAAAAATTTCTAATCTGCTCAAGTCTTAAAAGAGTCCCAGTTCAGTTTGCTTTCTCCCACGCAGCTGAGGGGCTTCAAACCTGCAATCGGAATAAGATTGAAATGAACTGAGAATAATGTTGATGGTAAAGGAGAACTTTCCAGTTTTACTTTTATTCGAATTCCTGATGGATGAGGCTGCAGCACAGTTGAAAGAGGGAGGGGGTGAGGTTGGCCACTGTGTAGGCTGAAAGACTCCTGCAGTGGAACAGAGGAAAAAATCAGAAACTAAGCCAAATCTATGTGTCTTCTATATACTATTCCCCCAGGAGGCTTACAAATATAAAACATGTGAAAAAAGTAATTGAGTAGCTATAAATTCCATCATAAAATTTTCCCAGTGGGACTAGGCAATAAGTCCATTAAAAATAAACCACAACAGGAATTCTTGATGGTGGAAAACATTATAAATAACTCGCAAGCTGGCAAGAAATTACAACCAATAAGCGTGTTCTAAGAATAGTATTCTGGAGGAGGGAAACTACCTACAATAAATGATTTCCAAAGGAAATTCCAATTATTAGAAAAAGGCCAACAAAAGAGGTGGAGATGGCCTGAGTTTTAGCATGCAGACCTCTGTCTCTTTCCATTGGCTTCAGTTAAAAGGAAGATTTAAAAAAAATTTTTTTTTATTATGAGTGGTTCCCATGCTTTAATATAATCAGAAGATTTATTTGTTTTCCCCACAATGTAGAAGGGTGCCTCATTCTTTAGGAAAATAACGAGAACTGCAAACAATTCTCACCCTGACTCTGTCTAGAGAGGTTTATATTTCTGTGTCTTGAAGAATCATCTACAGAGTTTTCAAATGAAGCTGGATGGTGGCCATCAATTCTAGTCCTTTAAGAAATTTACACATATAAAGAGCACACATGTCATTGCCACACGGGAGAGTTGGAGTCAAATAAGACCTCGGCCTTTCCTTCAGTGATTTTGTTTGACCCAGAGCCTGACATTAGCAAAAATAACACAAGCTCCTAAAAAACCACTAAGCGAAATCAATGACAAACTGGTTAATGAGTGTTGGCAATTTAGTGAGCATTTAAAATAAGTCACTAGACAAGAAAACTTTAAATGTCAGAAATCCCACAGCATGTATGTGAAAAAGGAAACCTGATAGAGTTTCCCCAGATTTGATAAGAACCCTAAAAATTTATGACATTATCATTTCAGCTTTGAAGCTGAAAGTTTTCTAAAATATCAATAACTATAATTATTGAGTAACAATTTTAGTCTTTCAAAATAGTGGAAACACTGAATTTTCTTTTCATTCTCACAAAAGAGTAATATTATAACAGTTGTTATATATACCAGCATTATATATATCATATATATATAATATGTTATACACACATTATAATGTGTGTCAGCAGTTAGTTAATAAAATTCTATTATCTGTATTTTCTGGTTTGTGGTGTCAGTTTTTGGAAATTGTAGTTATGATTTTAAAATAATAATTTAATAACTAATAACATAAATAATAATTTAATAAATATTTGTTTTAATATCTAATGCATTCTTCTCGTTAAAGAGAGTCCCACACATTACATAAGATTAGGGACCCACAAAACTTGGATTTGTCCCCATTTCCAGCCTATTATTTTTTAAAGCCATTCTCTTTTGGATGAACGCATTGCCTTTGTTATATGGATTTCAAGTTGTCTGATGTTGCTTTATATGAATGTTTATGAAGAGACAGCAACGTATACTGGATGGAGCTCTGGCTGGAAGTGAGCAGAGCTGTGTGGCAGCCTGCTTCTGCCCGGCTGCACAAAGACTAATATCAGACTAAAATCAGAGTTGGATTCATTTAGTAAAAGAACTTAGTTAAATATAGATCTCCCTAAAAGACAAATATTTTAAGCTGTCATTAGTCACTTACACTTTAGTGCAGTCCAGTCCAATAAATGGAACTTTCTGTGATGATGGAAATGTTCTATATATAGTGTGCTGTCTGACTCGTAGCCCAGTAGCCACATGTGGCTGTTGAACGCTTGAAATGGGGGTAGAAAAACTGAGCAACTGAGTTTTTATGAATTTATTTTATTTTATTTATTTATTTTTGGCTGTGTTGGTTCTTCGTTGCTGCACGCGGGCTTTCTCTAGTTGTGGTGAGGGGGGTTACTCTTCATTGCGGTGCACAGGCTTCTCATTGTGGTGGCTTCTCTTGTTGTGGAACACAGGCTCTAGGGCGCACAGGCTTCAGTAGTTGTGGCACTCAGGCTCAGTAGTTGTGGCTTACAGTTTCTAGAGCACAGACTCAGTAGTTGTCGCGCACGGGCTTAGTTGCTCCACGGCATGTGGGATCTTCCCAGCCCAGGGATCAAACTTGTGTATCCTATATTGGCAGGCGGATTCTTAACCACTGTGCCATGAGGGAAGTCCCAGCAACTGAGTTTTAAATTTTAACTAATTTAAATGTAAATAACTACATGTGCCCAATGGCTCCTCTATTATAGGTCAGTGCAGTTCTAGTGTAAATGACTGATGGGTGAAAGGTTAGAGGATAAAGGTAAGGAATACCGAGAAAAGGAGGGTGGAAAGACAGAGAGAATGTGGTTAAGGCTCACGGTAAAAACTCATTCCCTGGGAAGTGTAGGAGGCGAGGCCATGCCAAAACGTAGCTTTGGAATGCCTGTCATTCTCTATGTCACCGTCAGATAATGTTGAAGAGGAATTTCTCAGGAGGTGACTCTGGCTGTCATCTGTCCTACTTCTCTTCTACAGTCCAGGGTCCACACAAGTAGATAAAGCTCATAGAATTCTTGTATCTCTCATTAGGAAGGCAGCAAAGTGTAGTGGAAAGAGTACAGCACCTGGAATCAGGCGATCTGACTTTGCATCTTGGCTCTGCACTCAAAGCTAAAAAAATGTTGCCTTGTATCTCTGAGTCACTGTTTTTTGTTTATTTGTTTGTTTGTTTCATTTATAAAGCACAAGTGGTAATACACGAGGAAATACAATCTACTTGGCTTCATTCAACATATCTGATAGAGTAAGATCAAGTAAACCACTGATAATGGAAGCCCCTTGGACCCTAAGAGGACCATTTAAATATTATTGATTATTCCTGTGGATATACAGGGAGTTATGATATACAGGAACCTGGGGCACCACACACCACCCTCCATGCTGCAGGGAGAAGTACAAGAAGGCCATCTCTTCCCATGGGTAACCCCGTGGGAGCTGGTGGGGGACTGCCTTTGGAGGAGAGTTGGAGGGAAGCACCTCCCCCTCTATTAACTCTTGAGAACTGTTCTTTGCCTCCAGTCCTTACCTTATTCCAGAATGGGGGGAGGGGGGGTGACCACATCAGTTTCTGAACAGTAGTATTTTTTTAAGTTGACAATATGCATTGAAAATGGGTTCATCTAGTTAAATAATTCCTAGTTAAATAACTAGTTAGGGATATTTCGGTCTTGTATCAATCCTCAAATCAGTTTTATATTTTTAATTATACTATGGGTCAACCATTTTAAAAACAGGCAAGTAAATATCTTTCTGTTTGATTTTGATAACGGTCCCAGAGAGTCTTGGTATACATTTTGATAGAAGAGTGAAAGAGTTTCAGAAAAATAGAAAAGAAAGAAAAAGAAAACGGAGGGAAAGGTGAAAGTAACAACAAGACTTGAATAGAAGTGACGGTGTGACCATTTGTAACAGCAAATCTGGCTGCCCTTCACAACACACCACAGAGTCGTTAACAAAACGTCTTGCACTGCGGCTTGACCTCTGGTAGTATATTTCAAATACTGACAAGAGTAAATTTAATATAATTGAAAACAACATATTTAGGATCAACAAAACCAAAAATTGTCTATGAAAATCAACAAACCTCTGATAAGAGTGATCAAGAATAAACAACATAAAAGTGTGGGGGGGTGAACTACATGTAATAGAGTTTGTTTAATCAAAGAAAATTACATGAATAACTTGATATTTGGTAAATTTGAACACAGATAAAATGAACAATTTCTTGGAAAAATACATTAATATTAATTGAGAAATTTGAATTTGTATTTAAAGGTAAAAAAGAAAAAAGAGTTCCTGAAAAACATCAGGTCACAATGTTTTACTTGGCAAATTATGTGCACTCTTCAAGCTACATATTGTATCTATCTAAAAAAAAAAAAAAAAAAAAAAACTGTTCCAGAGGATAAAAGTACGGCAAAATTCCCCAAGGAATTAGGAGTGGAATGGGAAATGGGTGGGAGAAGTGAAATATTCCAGAGTTCTCATGGAGGTAGGAAGGAATATTAAATGGAAGGGGATAGTGAAAGTTTTCTAATATTCTTCTGATATTAAGATGGCAGAGAAGCAGGGGGAAAATAGAGTATCTTGAAAGGGAAACTGAAATTCACTGGACATATGTTTGTGCTGTTTGTGACTCATTACATGAACAGAGAAAGGAAATCTGATAATTGATAAAATGTAAAAACACAGTAGAAATTCCACAACAAGGTAGTGAAAAATGAAATGAATAAAAATTTGATCAAACTTTAAAAATAACATGCAAGAATGCGATTAAGTATCTAAAGTTAAGTAATACATTTAATGGAAGGAATAAATAGAAATAAATGGACTTATAAAAGAGAGACTATCAGGTTATATTTTACAAGGTTTCCAAAAAGTTGGGAAACATAGGATAAACTTCTTGTTAAGCAGTATGTTCGTTATAATTCGAAAATTATCTTCAATATTCTTTAAAACAAAAATCGTTCAGACAGGTTTTCAAGTGAGGTACCTCTAGATTTAAAGCAATGACTTCAATTTTGAATACTGCATGGACTGTCCAAAAAGTCCATGGAAACAAGAAAAACTGTGTGCTTATTGTAATTTTTCCAGATTAACAATTGAGACATAGAAGCAAAATGTGAAATGAGTATAGCTTTGTAGGACAATCCAGAGGAGTCCGTGTAAAACACAGGGGTAGAGAAAATCTTCTTAATATTGAAAATTCCAAATTGTTTAACAATCTCAAAATTAAAAGTTTTTAGATGGCAAAAATGTTACAAATAAAATCAGGAGGTAACAACCATATAATGGGAAAATATTTGTAATGTAGATGCTAAAGAATTAATATATATGGTATACAAAGATACAAAAACTTACAAGAAAATGACAGACAACCAAACAAAGTATCCAATAGCACAGCCTAAGAGTAAAAAAAAATCACAGAGGAGTTAATCTAAATGGACAAGAAACACTTGAAAGAAGTGGTTATTTGGAAAAAAAAAAAAAAATTTCAAAAAACCCAGAAAGATATCACTTTGTACCCACCAGACTAGTAAAATTTAACAAGATTTGTAAGACCTATTGTTGGCATAATGAGGGGAAATATTACTTTCATATATTTTCTGTGGAAATATGATGTGTTACAGCCACTTGGAAGGCAATCTGGCAAGATACACTAAAATTAAAAATAAACACATCCTTTGATGGGCCATTCCTCTTCTGGGGCTCTAACCCAATGAAATATAAGTACAAACATGTAAGGACATATGTAAAAAGCTATTTGTTGCAGCCATGTTCTAGCTGCAAGAAAACAAGCAAAATGTTAACATCCATTAATAGAGGAGTAGATGAAGAAATTATAGGACACTTTTTCAGCATTTTATGAACATTTATTCATATTCATGAGCCCTTGTATTATTCAACCAATAAAAAATTACTGCTCTACTAATTTACTTGGAGATATTCCCAGAAGTAATGTTGAACAGAAAAAACAAGATACATAAAATATATTTAATATAATCTCATTTTTATAAAACAGTGATTTAAAAAAAATCCTTCTGCATGTGTATTTATATTATGTACATAGAGGGAAAGAAAGGTCAATTTCTCAGCTTACTCTTCTAGTCCTATATTCTAGTATAAATGGGAACTTGATGAATTACAGCTCAGAAGGGCATTAGAGTAGGCATTAAAGATCAGTAGGGAAACAATGGATATTTAATAAATGGTTCTGGGACAATTAGCTATGGGAGAAAAAGGTGAAATTAGATCTGTAGTGCACATCAAATACTAATAAAATGCCTGAAAAGTTTTGAGAAAAATTTTTTTTTTAATTTTTAGGTAAAATTTTTGCATGAACATAGGAAAATTATTACCATATCTGAGGAAAGATTTCTTTAAAAAAAAAAGCACAATCCATAGAGGAAAAAATTTAACGAAGATAGCTATTTTTAATTTGACACTTCTATACACCAAGAGATAATTTGGAGTGGAGAAAAACAGGCCACAGACTGGGAGGAGGTATTTGAAACTTTATATATGCATCAAATATAAGAAAACTACTAAATGTTAATACAAAAAGACAAACCAACAAACAAGTAAAGGATCTGCATTACTTAAGGCAATGCTGCTAGCATCTCTAAAATTAAACCTCCAAGTTTCATTGGATTAACACAAAAGTTCATTCTCCATTCATATAACAGTTCGAAGAAAGTATTCCTGGTTAACGGCCAGCTTTCCTCCACATGGTCCTCAGGGATTCAGATTCCTTCCATCTTGGAAAGCTCTCCATCTCCCAGGGCTTCAGAGGCCTCTGCAAACAGATAAAAGAGAAAAAAGAGTAGAGAAGGCACACTCACTTCTTATCCACCTCGATCCAGGTGTAACACATCATTTCTGCTCCTATTCCACTGGTAAGAGCAAGTCATCTGGTCCAACTGAGATGACAGGGGTACCTAGAAATATTTCTGGATGATATCATTTATCAGCAACTGGTCCACAAAACCATAGGGGGGCATGAATCTTTGGCAGTGCTCTCTGCCACAGGTTATGAACTGGCTAGTGACAGAAGAAACTGGAAAGGTCTAGAAACAAATAAAAGAAACTTAACCTCAGCATTCATCAAGAAATGATCAATTAAACAATGAGACATATCAACTTTTACACTAAATATGGCTTTTAAAAAAAAATTAAAAGACCTGAGAATATAAAGTTAGCAAGATTGTAGGGAACCATTTTTAAACCATGTGGTTGACAGCTTAAATTGATAGAAGCAATTTGGAAAGTAATTTAACTATCAAGTAAAAATGAAGATTCCATTCCCTATGGCACAGTAATTCCTCATTTAAATGGACTCTCACATTTGCAAAAGAGGAAGTCGTAGGATGTTCATTTGAAGCACAGTTTGTAATGTCCAAAATGTGGGAAAATGCAGTAGGAAAATGGCTACATATAAATGGTGTTTCTTCATTTAATATAATTTATACTGCATTAAATTAAATAAACAATGTCTGTATAGATCAACATAGAGAAACTAAAAAATATAAAGTTGAGAAACAGATCAAGTTGCAAAAGAGTACGTTTGGCAAGCCACCATTTATCCAACGTTTTGAAATATAAAAAACAATAATACATACTGCTCGTGAAGACTTACAAAAGCACTACATGTATAAAAACAAACAGACATAAAACTCCCAACTTTAAGATAATGCTTACCTCAGGCAAGTATGCTGGGAAAAAGAATGGGGGTGAGGGAAATTTTAGTTTACAGATCTGAAACAAAAATGGCAAAATACTAATGTTTAATGCTAGTGTTGGGTAAGTGTATATTATATTATTTTCTGTGCTCTTCTCTGTGTTTCAAATTAAAATTATAAAATTTTCAAAATTGAAAATTTATTTATTGTTAATGAAATAAAAGCTTTGTCATCAGTCTGGGGCAGACTTTTGGAAATAGTTGATAGGCAAAATTCTTGCTATCCAAAATCAGATTATAAGGTACCAGATATCTTTAGACACTTTTACAGGTAATTGAAAAAATTCAACATTATTTTGTAATGGAAAGTAATCCATATTTATTGTTTTTCTATTTTTCTTTTTTTTTTTTTTTTTTTTTTGCAGTACGCGGGCTTCTCACTGTTGTGGCCTCTCCCGTTGCGGAGCACAGGCTCCGGACGCGCAGGCCCAGTGGCCATGGCTCACGGGCCCAGCCGCTCTGC
>NC_041223.1:22724963-22727161 GCF_002837175.3 Physeter macrocephalus | reverse complement strand
ATGTGGGATCTTCCCAGACCGGGGCACGAACCCGTGTTCCCTGCATCGGCAGGCAGACTCTCAACTACTGCACCACCGGGGAAACCCATATTTATTGTTTTTAAACAGAATACTCTTCTACTCTATACTATACTATATTGTAGTACAAATTACATTAGTCTACCAAAATATGCCCATACTTAAAAGTTTATGTACAATTATCTCTGATAATTGCCATAGAAAAAATTGAGGACAAAAATTTTTTCTTTTAAAATATAGGACAATGAATAAGAATAAAATAACTATTGCCATATATTAACAAAATAGTTCATATCTGTACTTACATTTTCACCTCTAAGTATATTTGACAAAATCTCTATAGTTTTAGCAAAAATATGAGGTAAGAATTTTTATTCTTACAGCTAAATATTCACATAACTAACTGGAGGACTTAAGCGGCAACTAATAAATAGTGAAATTGATAACTGAATCCAGGTTTATCTTGTTTCTAATTCTTACTAATAAACACTCTCTTACTTTCCTTATTACTAATGTAGAAAAGGATCAAATGAGAAAAATCATTGAAAAGATACATCACGGTTTTTGAAAGTAGGTGATTGTCTTTGTCCTCCTTTGTCAATTTATAGTGATTGTTCTTGCCCATAGTCTTGATAAAGTGTAGAGGCATGGGCTCACTTCGATCTAATTTTGTGCTATAAACAGGAAAGATGAGTACATTCAAAGATACCATTTTGTTGTTAAAATTTTGTACTCATGTTTATTTTGTGTGAGTGTGAAGTTCCCAGGTCAACCTCCCTTCTTGACTACTAAAAAGTATAATGAAATTTTTAAAAAGAAATACTCTAAAATGCTAGATAAAAACATTTCCTCATATGACTCTAAATGATAGAGCTATATTCTCTTCTGTTCAACTGACTGAGAAGACCAGCCCCATCTTGACATTCTTCATGTATAAGAGTGTATGAGAAGAATGTGTAAGAATGTTCAATCTTGCAGATAGTGTCCTGTTCTCCCATGAAGTACATCTGTCAAGGAGAATAGCTAACAAAGAAAATTTTGAATTTAGAACAAAATTTTGATCAATGAAATGTGACAGAGCAGTCAGAGGATTGTCATGAAAAAGCTGAAGATATCAATGTAAGGGCGACTTCATACCAGAAAATGGCCATATCTAAAAAAAGACCACCTTATCACTGCTTACTAAACTCATAGTTCTAGCTGAATAGTAATAGTGGTAAACTTTGCAAAATTACAGATTAAACAAATTTATTTAATTAATTAATTTATTTTTATTATTATTTAATTAATTTATTTATTTTTGGCTGCTTTGGGTCTTCGTTGCTGCGCGCGGGCTTTCTCTAGTTGTGGTGAGTGGGGGCGATGTGTGGGCTTCTCTTGTTGTGGAGCACGGGCTCTAGGCGTGTGGGCTTCAGTAGTTGTGGCACATAGGCTCAGTAGTTGTGGTGCATGGGCTTAGTTGTTCAGTGGCATGTGGGATCTTCCCGGACCAGGGATCAAACCCATGTCCCCTGCATTGGCAGGCGGATTCTTAACCACTGCGCCACCAGGGAAGTCCCAGATTAAACAAGTTTAAATGTTTCTTTATTACAGCACTTCTCAGAGCCTTTATTTTGTTAATCTGATTAATTATTCTTCAAGAGAGGGGTTTACTATACATGACTGTGTGATCCTCCATTTTATTCAGGCTCTCTAACTCAATAAGTGGTTCCAGGAAAACACATTGAGGACTTCTGCCCCTGAAACCTATGTCTTTCAATGTTCTGTCTTGCCTTTTACTCAGTACACATTTGTTTATTGCATTCCTGTTCTGGACCTTGTACTATGATGGAGGCTAGAGACCTCATGAAGTTCAAAGGCTAGTTGGAAAAGCAGATATGCAAACAAATTGTTATAAATAGACTCAGTTCAAGGTTGGCTCTGGGTTAGAAAGATACTGTAAGATAAGGAAGAACAAGCTTTTGCATTAACAGTGCAGTGGAGAATAAAGATCCCAACTGCTCAAAGTCAGAGAAGTAAAATTTAGGACTCTCGCACACCAGACTGAAAAGTAGCCAGGTCATCTTTAGTATACACCATGACACTGAACCTCCACGGGGAAGCTAGACACTTTTTTTTTTTTTTTTTTTTTTTTTTTGCGGGACGCGGGCCTCTCACTGTTATGGCCTCTCCCCTTTCGG
>NC_041223.1:22718540-22724881 GCF_002837175.3 Physeter macrocephalus | reverse complement strand
GGCACGAACCCGTGTCCCCTGCATCGGCAGGCGGGCTCTCAACCACTGCGCCACCAGGGAAGCCCAGACACTTCTTTATTGAATTAACTATTGACTGAATGTATGTCCCCCACCTTAAGCCCACATCCCTGCCAGGAGCTCACCTAGAATACTCTTCTCTGGAGCTTGTGACTCTAATTCTTTGTTTTTAAACTCACTCCTTAATTTCCCAGCAGGATATCTGCTGAAGCTCTCTTCTCTCTATCCATAGTTGAAGAATTCTTTACTGAACCAGTTGAAAAATGACTTCCTTTAGTTTCTCCAGAAATTTACTTGTTTTCCTATCTTATTTCTCAAAGCCAGATTTTTCTATCTTCCAAGGAAACAGTTACTATATCTGATGCACTCATTCTTACCCATGTGCTAATGGGAGTGTGTTAATTTTAGACCTCCAAGAAGTAGATGGGATTAGGAGGGTAAGAGAGTTCTGGGGAGAAATGCTCATGAAATTTGAAAAGAAGGGAATAGGAGAGGACGAGGAATCCTTCCGTCTGCAGCGCAGTTCCGACATCTGTGAAGGACAGGGTAAAGGAAGCAGGACTGGGGAGGAGTTCTCAGACTACAGCACAGTTCTGAGAAGATTTCAGCCAGGCCAATGGAGAGTCCTTGAGACAAAGTTACACGTTACAGGAGACTCAAGTTAGGTGGGAATGGCTGTGGCGTTCAGCCACTGACGGCCTGGAAGGGGAAGATTGGCCTTGAGGGGAACAGCGGGTGCATCTGTCAGTCAATTATGTTCTTTGCAGAGGATCTGAGTGGTGTGCTTTTATGACCATGACTGCCACAGGGAAAGAATTTAGAAGTGCCCCTTTAGTGTTTCTCTCCCTGCCCTGGTAACAATTGGGCATTTCCTAGTGCTCTCTGAAAACAAGGCTCTGCTCTTATTTACTCTTGTGCTTCCCCTTCTCTGTGGGCACACACAGAAAACGCTAATATACCGACAACACATTGCAGTACATAAACAGAGGCTCAGGGGCTCCAGCAGTGCAGAGGACTGATGCAATCTGTATCCTAAACTTTCTTAACCCATTTGAAGCACAGTGTAGGGAAATTGTGATCTAACCCATTAGTTATTTTTGAGAAGGAGGTTTTCTGCATTGTGATTCTCAACCCTGGCTGTCTATCTACAAAGTGCAACTCCCCTTACCTATGATGTGGTTGCACAGTGACAGAAGTTCTATAGGAAAATCAGGAAGCATATTTGATTCTTTTCCTTTATTTACCCGTTCTCAAAATAATCAGTCAGTTACACAGTATTCTCTACCTTTTCTTCTTCAGCCAGGCCACCAAAACATAAAAGCTCTTAGCTCTATGTGTTGATTAAATATGTGTCAGACATCTCTAAAAAGTATATTTTTCTAAAAAACATGGCTCCCTCCTAAATGCCAAGGCATGGGAATAACTTGATTTTTAATCAGGAAAATGTGTTAGGTGATATTTTTAACCAGCCACATCTTTGTTTTCTAAGTATTTTGGCAAGCCTGAGTGGATTTGTATGCAATTTCACCCAATTAAGAGATTTTCATTTATAAATTGCAAAGTTCAAGACCCAAAGATGTCTCTCTTGGGTGGGAACTGAGACCCGGACACCAATATTTCCATGTGATATACAGAGATTTGGGGGAAGTGAGAAGGTGGTGCCAGATGTGAAGAGAGTCAGCTGATGTGGGAGGAAAATAGATCAAAGGTCTGCCCTCAACTCTTTTGCTGTGAAAGGCCAGAGGAATCCCCTTTAAAACGTTTCTGAGTCATGTATGTTGAATTTAACGGGCATGTCCTTCCTCAACCCTTTAGTTTGGCAGGATGAAGCCCATAATACACACACTGAACAGATCTTTTATTGGTTGCCCTTGTGTTCCCAGCAGGTTACTAGGGGTCACAAAAAAAGAGAACAGGAAGGCATGGATCCTGCTTTAGGGGTTTACATTGCAGTTGAGTACAACTGAAATGACTCTTCCCCATGGGCAGTCTTGCAACGCTCCTTGCTCGAGAACAGAGAACTGATAGCACTTAATATAAAGTCCAATGCATGTAGACCCTTAGATGATGAAGTGTGGCCATGAGACAGAAGGAGGACACTTGGATATAAATTTGAGAGACCCAGACTTTTGGTCTTAGTTTGTCTCTAATTTTCTAGGTCACCTAAGTCAATCATTGTATTTATTCTAGCTTTCGATTTTTTTGTTAATAAATCCTGGATTAAATACTCTTTACCTCTCTCAGGAGTATGTTTCTAAAATACTAAATGGTGGTTCTATAGTCTAAGGAAAAAATATTATAGGCAGGAACCTCTGTGCACTGTATCCACTGGTATGAAAGACTGAGGGAAAAACAAGTCATAGACCCTGCGGGCAAGGGCCACTTTCTACTGGGAGAACTACCCAGTTCTGTAATGCATCCAGCGTGGAGCTGTGACTATACAATAAAGCGGGCAGCATGCTCTAGCAGAGATCCAAGAAAGGTAAGATAGGAGTGTCTAGACATATTCATCGGTTTTAAATATTTTACTTTCAAAGTCAGCAGTCCCCAAACTTTTTGGCACCAGGGCCCGGTTTCACGGAAGATAACTTTTCCATTGACCCTGGGGGTGGGGGTTGGTGGCGGGCATGGTCTCAGGATGATTCAAGCGCATTACATCTATTGTGTAGTTTGTTTCTATTATTTTTACATTGTAATATATAATGAAATAATTATACAACTCACCGTAATGCTGACAGGAGGCAGAGCTCAGGAGGTAATGCGAGAGATGGGGAGCGGCTGTAAATACAAATGAAGCTTTCCTCACCCACCCGTGCCTCACCTCCTGCTGTGTGGCCCGGTTCCTAACAGGCCACGGTCTGGGGGTTGGGGACCCTTGTTCTAAGGCATTGAAAAAAAGTCAAAAGACCTCTCATACAAGATGGATTATTTCTTCTCCCTGTTTTGTTTGTTTGTTTGTTTAGGCTGTGCCACGTGGTTTGTGGAATCTCAGTTACCCAGCCAGGGATCGAACCCAGGCCAGGCAATGAGAGCACTGAGCACTAACCACTGGACCACTGGGGAAATCCCTTCTCCCTGTTTTAAAATGTTCCATAAAATTTGGGTATTATTGTTTCCCATTCTCCTTAGAATTTGCCATGCTAGATAGGTAGATCTCATGATTCTTACTTACTTCTGCTGCAGTAGCTTCTGAATGGTGGTACCTCTGCCTATAAATATAGGTGTCCTTCTCCTTTTTTCACATTTACCCCATTCCTACCTTCCTTCGATGCCCAGTTTATCTTTCTTTTTCTCTGTGATGCTTTCCTCAGAACTCTTGAGTCATCTTGTGTCTGCATCACTCACTTTGTTACCTACTTATCTTTTACTTTGTAATGTTATTGTGACTGTTTCTTCAGGAGTCTGGGGCTTGTTTTCCTGATGAGGCAGTAAAATTTAATCAATATCAGGGAGTGCCTACTTCACACGAGACACAGTGTTAGAGACTTCAGACTTCAGGGTAGAGTACGATAGCCCCAACCTTCAGGAAATGTATAGTGGAATTGGAAGATGGACGTCAGCACAGTTTAAAGAAGAGAAGATTTTAGGAAGAAGTTAGCACCTGATGATACCCTTCCTCATCAGGAAATAATGGGGGAAGTTGGGCCAGACAACAGGAAGGGCTTTTAGTTCAGAAGGGAGATCAAAGGAAAAAACACAGATGTGAATCTCATCTTTCACTTCTTTTTAACTTTCCACAGAAGCTGGTCGAAGTGCTAACTACATTCGTGGAAACTCAAGCACTAAGAATTGAATTTCACAGAAGGAAAGAAAGTGGGGAAGTAACTCTATCTGAGGAGTCAGACAGCTCAATATTCTGGGCTGTCTCTTTTTAAAATCAAATCAAGCTTGAATATGTATCCAACTATTTAAGTTCAGAATGTTCATGGAACAGAGATCGCAGTGGTCATGGCGTTGCTCATTACTTGTCATTTATGTCCTGCTCAGAAACCTGGGGACCTCCATGAGCTCTTTGTAAAATTTCCCAATACGCCATCAGCATCTCTGATGAGAGGCAGTATCTTCAGTATATACTTTCATTTCTTTTACTTAAGAGCTTACGAGGTAGAGGAAGTCAGAATTCTAACCCTTTAACTCAGCAGTGAACACAAGTAATGGGGGTCATGGGTTTCATGTCTTTGTATCCAGGTAGTACTGTACTTGAATGATGATCTATACCAAGATCATCATTCTTATTTTTAAAAGCAAGTACATTATTCTACTTTCATCAGTAATTTATTCATTTCACTGATTTACAAATTTAGCCCAATTACATTTTATGCTTTCTCCTACCACCTTTGGTTGTTTACATTTTAAGCTAAACCACTAAAAACTCTGCTCTGAGGTGACATTAAATTAACTTTATTTTTGCTGTAGAAGTTCACTGCTTAACGGGGTCTTTATATGTTTTTAACTTTTAAACATGCGCATAGTGTTTTCCACAAGGAGCTTTTCAGTTTGCTCTGGGTTCCATTGTGACCACCTCATTGTACTGACCACCCACCAGTTCCTTGTTTTTCATGCATAATAAATTTTAAAACCAAGTTTCAGCCAACACTTCTGGTAGAAACTCCTACCTCAAGGGAGGGAAACTAGGTATTCTTTTGATTTATTAATTGACCATTAAGCATAGGCATTTAAATGCCTGCAGAGAAACAAGTGCTGAAATGAAGTCTAGGTGGCCAAAGAATAAAGTTTCCTGTAAACAAAATAAAATGAATCTCAAAGATACCCTGGAGAAACCATATTTAGGGAAGTTTCAGAGGGCATATTTTTATTAGCCTCAAGTACAGAGAGAGTACACAAATTTCTAGTGGAATTCTGGGCACTTATCAAAATATTCCCCTCGCTCAACCAATGGGACATTTTAAGGAGGAATTTAATAATGACTTGGAAATGACAACTGCTGCCCAGAAGCCAATTTAATATTCAGGTTTCTCAACAGTTCAAATATCAAGTGTCCATGATTTGCATTTCTATACATCTGGGAGGTACATAAAGGATTTTTTTTTTTTTTTTTTGGACCAAGTGTTTTCTCTAGGTACAATACAAGGAAAGACATTTCTGGTTGTTTTTTTTTTTTTTTTTAAACATCTTTTTACAAATTAGTTGGGTTTTGGTGTGTTGTACAATAATAAGGTGCTGCTTTCCTTTGATCTTTTTGAAGATACCCCCCCCAAAGTCACATTCCAGTTGCCATTCTGATATCTTTCTGATTCGTGTGATTGGAATGTAGCTGCAGATCACAGGCCACTTAAGATCGATGGACAGAGCTGATTTTCCGGCTGTTGGCAAAGGTCTTCTCCTGAATATTACCTTTGCTAATATTGGAAATTCCCTAAATTCTACCATTTGATATTTATTAATTGTTTCCCCTACATGTTAAACTACAAATACCCCGGGACAAAGGTAACATAATGCTCCTAGTTCTGATTCTTATTTACAGCCTTCCCAACTGTTCAGTTGGCAACAGATTTTGATGGAGGGATAGAGCGAGAAGAGAAAGACCGTGAGGAAGCCTGACCCTGAGGGGCTGGGGGAGACGCTATAAAAGAAAGAAGAGACAAGCAGGGGAGCATTACTGGGAGATTAGGCATGAGATTCACATTTTTAAGAGCCAATTTAATGTCACTTTCTCCCTGAAGCCCTCCCCATGTGTGTGATCAGAAGCAAGATGACACCACTCTCCTATCAAATCTAGGAGAACTCAGCACCAATGTCGTGATAATCCCACATACTCCCTTGCACTGTGGTAGTTTTTACAAACGTTTAATCTCCTGTTTTGCGCATAGGTATATTTTATAAATTTCTCTGATTCTCTTTTATTGTCCTTTTATTTTTTTTTAACATCTTTATTGGAGTATAATTGCTTTACAATGGTGTGTTAGTTTCTGCTTCAAAACAAAGTGAATCAGCCATACATATACATATATCCCCATATCTCTTCCCTCTTGCGTCTCCCTCCCACCCTCCCTATCCCACCCCTCTAGGTGGTAACAAAGCACCGAGCTGATCTCCCTGTGCTATGAGGCTGCTTCCCACTAGCTATCTACTTTACATTTGGTAGTGTATATATGTCAGTGCTGCTCTCTCACTTCGTCCCAGCTTACCCTTCCCTCTCCCTGTGTCCTCAAGTTCGTTCTCTATGTCTGCATCTTTATTCCTTTCCTGCCCCTAGGTTCATCAGAACCATTTTTTTTTCTTAGATTCCATATATATGTATTAACATACAGTATTTGTTTTTCTCTTTCTCACTTCACTCTGTATGACAGACTCAGGGTCCA
>NC_041223.1:22671092-22711958 GCF_002837175.3 Physeter macrocephalus | reverse complement strand
GGTAGTTTTTACAAACGTCTAATCTCCTGTTTTGCGCATAGGTATATTTTATAAATTTCTCTGATTCTCTTTTATTGTCCTTTTATTTTTTTTTAACATCTTTATTGGAGTATAATTGCTTTACAATGGTGTGTTAGTTTCTGCTTCAAAACAAAGTGAATCAGCCATACATATACATATATCCCCATATCTCTTCCCTCTTGCGTCTCCCTCCCACCCTCCCTATCCCACCCCTCTAGGTGGTAACAAAGCACCGAGCTGATCTCCCTGTGCTATGAGGCTGCTTCCCACTAGCTATCTACTTTACATTTGGTAGTGTATATATGTCAGTGCTGCTCTCTCACTTCGTCCCAGCTTACCCTTCCCTCTCCCTGTGTCCTCAAGTTCGTTCTCTATGTCTGCATCTTTATTCCTTTCCTGCCCCTAGGTTCATCAGAACCATTTTTTTTTCTTAGATTCCATATATATGTATTAACATACAGTATTTGTTTTTCTCTTTCTCACTTCACTCTGTATGACAGACTCAGGGTCCATCCACCTCACTAGAAATAACTCAATTTCGTTTCTTTTTATGACTAAGTAATATTCCATTGTATGTATGTGCCACATCTTCATTATCCATTCATCTGTCGATGGACACTTAGGTTGCTTCCATGTCCTCGTTATTGTAAATAGTGCTGCAATGAACATTGCAGTACATGACTCTTTTTTGAATTATGGTTTTCTCAGGGTATATGCCCAGTAGTGGGATTGCTGGGTCGTATGGTAGTTCTATTTTTAGTGTTTTGAGGAACCTCTATACTGTTCTCCATAGTGGCTGTATCAATTTACTTTCCCACCAACAGTGCAAGAGGGTTCCCTTTTCTCCACACCCTCTCCAGCATTTATTGTTTGTAGATATTTTGATGATGGCCATTCTGACTGGTGTGAGGCGATACCTCATTGTAGTTTTTTTTTTTTTGGTGGGGTACGCAGGCCTCTCACTGTTGTGGCCTCTCCCGTTGTGGAGCACAGGCTCCGGACGCGCAGGCTCAGCGGCCATGGCTCACAGACCTAGCCGCTCTGCGGCATGTGGGGTCTTCCCGGACCAGGGCACGAACCCATGTCCCCTGCATTGGCAGGTGGACTGCCAACCAATGCGCCACCAGGGAAGCCCCCTCAATGTAGTTTTGATTTGCATTTCTCTAATGATTAGTGAGGTGGAGCATCCTTTCATGTGTTTGTTGGCAATCTGTATATCTTCTTTGGAGAAATTTCTGTTTAGGTCTTCCTCCCATTTTTGGATTGGGTTGTTTGTTTTTTGATACTGAGCTGCATGGGCTGCTTGTAAATTTTGGAGATTAATCCTTTGTTAGGTCCTTCATTTGCAAATATTTCTCCCATTCTAAGGGTTGTCTTTTTGTCTTGTTCATGGTTTCCTTTGCTGTGCAAAAGCTTTTAAGTTTCATTACATCCCATTTGTTTATTTTTATTTTTATTTCCATTTCTGTATGTATCATCTTTAATTTCTTTCATCAGTGTCTTATAGTTTTCTGCATACAGGTCTTTTGTCTCTTTAGGTACGTTTATTCCTAGGGTTTTTTTCGGTTTGTTTGTTTGTTTGTTTTGTGGTACACAGGCCTCTCACTGCTGTGGCCTCTCCCGTTGCGGAGCACAGGCTCCAGACGCGCAGGCTCAGCGGCCATGGCTCACGGGCCCAGCCACTCCGTGGCATGTGGGATCCTCCCGGACCGGTGCATGAACCCGTGTCCCCTGCATTGGCAGGCGGACTCTCAACCACTGTGCCACCTGGGAAGCCCTATTCCTAGGTATATTATTCTTTCTGTGGCAATGGTACATGGGAGTATTTCCTTAATTTCTCTTTCAGATTTTTCATCATTAGTGTATAGGAATGCAAGAGATTTCTGTGCATTAATTTTGTATCCTTCTACTTTACCAAATTCATTGATTAGCTCTAGTAGTTTTCTGGAAGCATCTTTAGGATTCTCTATATATAGTATCGTGTCATCTGCAAACAGTGACAGCTTTACTTCTTCTTTTCCGATTTGGATTCCTTTCATTTCTTTTTCTCCTCTGATTGCTGTGGCTAAAACTTCCAAAACTATGCTGAATAAGAGTGGTGAGACTGAACCACCTTATCTTGTTCCTGATCTTAGAGGAAATGGTTTCAGTTTTTCACCGTTGAGAACGATGTTGGCTGTGGGTTTGTCATATATGGTCTTTATTATATTGAGGTAAGTTCCCTCTATGCCTACTTTCTGGAGGGTTTTTATCATAAATGGGTGTTGAATTTTGTCAAAAGCTTTTTCTGCATCTATTGAGATGATCATATGGTTTTTATCTTTCAATTTGTTAATATGGTGTATCACATTGATTGATTTGAGTATATTGAGGAATCCTTGCATTCCTGGGATAAACCCCACTTGATCATGGTGTGTGATCCTGTTAGTGTGCTGTTGGATTCTGTTTGCTAGTATTTTGTTGAGGATTTTTGCATCTATGTTCATCAGTGATATTGGCCTTCAGTTTTCTTTTTTTGTGGCACTTATGTCTCATTTTGGTATCAGGGTGATGGTGGCCTCGTAGAATGAGTTTGGGAATGCTCCTCCCTCTGCTATATTTTGGAAGAGTTTGAGAAGGATAGGTGTTAGCTGTTCTCTAAATGTTTGAGAGAATTCACCTGTAAAGCCACCTGGTCCTGGGCTTTTGTTTGTTGGAAGATTTTAAATCACAGTTTCAATTTCAGTGCTTGTGATTGGTCTGTTTATATTTTCTATCTCTTCCTAGTTCAGTCTCAGAAGGTTGTGCTTTTCTAAGAATTTGTCCATTTCTTCCAGGTTCCTTTCATTTCTTTTTCTCCTCTGATTGCTGTGGCTAAAACTTCCAAAACTATGCTGAATAAGAGTGGTGAGACTGAACCACCTTATCTTGTTCCTGATCTTAGAGGAAATGGTTTCAGTTTTTCACCGTTGAGAACGATGTTGGCTGTGGGTTTGTCATATATGGTCTTTATTATATTGAGGTAAGTTCCCTCTATGCCTACTTTCTGGAGGGTTTTTATCATAAATGGGTGTTGAATTTTGTCAAAAGCTTTTTCTGCATCTATTGAGATGATCATATGGTTTTTATCTTTCAATTTGTTAATATGGTGTATCACATTGATTGATTTGAGTATATTGAGGAATCCTTGCATTCCTGGGATAAACCCCACTTGATCATGGTGTGTGATCCTGTTAGTGTGCTGTTGGATTCTGTTTGCTAGTATTTTGTTGAGGATTTTTGCATCTATGTTCATCAGTGATATTGGCCTTCAGTTTTCTTTTTTTGTGGCACTTATGTCTCATTTTGGTATCAGGGTGATGGTGGCCTCGTAGAATGAGTTTGGGAATGCTCCTCCCTCTGCTATATTTTGGAAGAGTTTGAGAAGGATAGGTGTTAGCTGTTCTCTAAATGTTTGAGAGAATTCACCTGTAAAGCCACCTGGTCCTGGGCTTTTGTTTGTTGGAAGATTTTAAATCACAGTTTCAATTTCAGTGCTTGTGATTGGTCTGTTTATATTTTCTATCTCTTCCTAGTTCAGTCTCAGAAGGTTGTGCTTTTCTAAGAATTTGTCCATTTCTTCCAGGTTGTCCATTTTATTGCCGTATAGTTCCTTGTAGTAATCTCTCATGATCCTTTGTATTTCTGCAGTGTCTGTTGTCACTTCTCTTTTTTCATTTCTAATTGTACTTATTTGAGTCTTCTACCTTTCTTTCTTGATGAGTCTGGCTAATGTTTTATCAATTTTGTTTATCTTCTCAAAGAACCAGCTTTTATTTTATTGATCCTTGCTATTGCTTCCTTCATTTCTTTTTCATTTATTTCTGATCTGATCTTTATGATTTCTTTCCTTCTGCTAACTTTGGGGTTTTTTTTGTTCTTCCTTCTCTAATTGCTTTAGGTATAAGTTTAGATGGTCATTTCAGATGTTTCTTGTTTATTGAGGTAGGATTGTATTGCTGTAAACTTCCCTCTGAGAACTGCTTTTGCTGCATCCCATAGGTTTTGTGTGGTCGTGTTTACTTTGTCATTTGTTTCTAGGTATTTTTTGTTTCTTCTTGGATTTCTTCAGTGATCTCTTGGTTATTGAGTAGTGTATTGTTTAACCTGCATGTGTTTGTATTGTTTACAGATTTTTTCCTGTAATTGATATGTAGTCTCATACTGTTGTGGTCAGAAAAGATACTTGATATGATTTCAATTTTCTTAAATTTACCAAGGCTCGATTTGTGACCCAGGATATGATTTATCCTTGAGAATGTTCCATGAGCACTTGAGAAGAAAGTGTATTCTGTTGTTTTTGGATGGAATGTCCTATAATATCAATTATGTCTATCTTGTTTAATGTATTATTTAAGGCTCATGTTTCCATATTTATTTTCATTCTGGATGATCTGTCCATTGGGGATAGTGGGGTGTTAAAGTCATCTACTATGATTGTGTTCCAGTCAATTTCCCCTTTTATGGGTGTTAGCATTTGCCCTATGTATTGAGGTGCTCCTATGTTGGGTGTGTAAATATTTACAATTGTTATACCTTCTTCGTGGGTTGATCCCTTGATCATTATGTAGTGTCCTTCTTCCTCTCTTGCAATAGTCTTTATTTTAAAATCTATTTTGTCTGATATGAGAATTGCTACTCCAGCTTTCTTTTGATTTCCATTTGCATGGAATATCTTTTTCCATCCCTTCACTTTCAGTCTGTATGTGTCCCTAGGTCTGAAGTGGGTCTCTTGTTGACAGCATATTTATGGGTCTTGTATTTGTATCCATTCAGCCAGTCTATGTCTTTTGGTTGGAGCATTTAATTTATTTCCATTTAAGGTAATTATTGATATGTATGTTCCTATTACCATTTTCTTAATTGTTTTGAGTTTGTTACTGTGGGTCTTTTCCTTCTCTTGTATTTCCTGCCTGGAGAAGTTCCTTTAGCATTGGTTGTAAAGCTTGTTTGGAGGTGCTGTAATATCTTTAACTTTTGCTTTTCTGTAAAGGTGTTAATTTCTCTGTCATAATCTTGGTTGTAGGTTTTTCCCTTTCATCACTTTAAATATGTCCTGCCACTCACTTCTGGCTTGCAGAGTTTCTGCTGAAATGTCAGCTGTTAACCTTACGGGGATGCCCTTGTATGTTATTTGTTGTTTTTCCCTTACTGCTTTTCATACATTTTTCTTGTATTTATTTTTGATTGTTTGATTAATATTTGTCTTGGCGTGTTTCTCCTTGGATTTATCCTGTACGGAACACTCTTAGCTTCCTGTAATTGATTGACTATTCCCTTTCCCATATTATGGAAGTTTTCAAGTGTAATCTCTTCAAATATTTTCTCAGTCCCTTTCTTTTTCTCTTCTTCTTCTGGGAGCCCTATAATTCGAATGTTGGTGTGTTTAATGTTGTCCCAGAGGTCTCAGAGACTGTCCTCAATTCTTTTCATTCTTTTTTCTTTATTCTGCTCTGCAGAATAGTTATTTCCACTATTTTATCTTCTAGGTCACTTATCCATTCTTCTGCTTCAGTTATTCTGTTATTGATTCCTTCTAGAGAATTTTTATTTCATTTACTGTGTTGTTCACCATTGTTTGTTTGTTCTTTAGTTCTTCTAGGTCCTTGTTAAATGTTTCTTGTATTTTCTGCATTGTATTTCCAAGATTTTGGATCATCTTTACTATCATTACTCTGAATTCTTTTTTAGGTAGACTGCATATTTCCTCTTCATTTGTTTGGTCTGATGGGTTTTTACCTTGCTCCTTCATCTGCTGTGTGTTTCTCTGTCTTCTCATTTTGCTTCACTTACTGTATTTGGGGGTCTCCTTTTTGCAGACTGCAGGTTCGTAGTTCCTGTTGTTTTTGGTGTCTGCCCTCACTTGCTAAGTTTTGTTCAGTGGGTTGTGTAGGCATCCTGGTGGAGGGGACTGTAGCCTCTGTTCTGGTGGATGAGGCTGAATCTTGTCTTTCTGGTGGGCACGACCACGTCTGGTGATGTGTTGTAGGGTGTCTGTGACCTTATTATGATTTTAGGCAGCCTCTCTGATGATGGGTGGGGTTGTGTTCCTGTTTGCTAGTTGTTTGGTATAGGGTGTCCAGCACTGTAGCTTGCTGGTCGTTGAGTGGAGCTGCGTTTTAGCGTTGAGATGGAGATTTCTGGGAGACCTTTCAGAGTTTGATATTACATGGAGCTGGGAGGTCTCTGATGGACCAATGTCCTGAACTGAGCTCTCCGACCTCAGAGGCACAGGCCTGACACCCAGCCAGAGCACCAAGACCCTGTCAGCCACACATCTCAGAAAAGGGAGAAAAAAAGAAAGGAAGAAAAATAAAATTATTAAAGTAAAAAATAAAAATATTATTAAAAATTTAGAAATATTAAAATGCAATTAAGAAAAAGAAAAAAAAAGTCAGACAGAACCCTAGGACAAATGGTAAAAGCAAAGCTACATGGACAAAATCACCCAAAGAAGCATTCCCATACACACTCACAAGTAGAGAAAAAGGAAAATAATATAAATATATCTATATAAAAAAAAAAAAAGGAAGAGAGCAACCAAATCAATAAACAAATCTACGGATGATAATAAACTAAGAAAACATAAAACCAGAAAAAAATTAGATGCAGAAAGCAAACCCCAAGTCTACAATTGCTCCCAAAGTCCACTGCCTCAGTTTTGGGATGATTCATTTTCTATTCAGGTATTCCACAGATGCAGGGTACATCAAGTTGATTGTGGAGATTTAATCCACTGCTCCTGAGGCTGCTAGGAGAGATTTCCCTTTCTCTTCTGTGTTTGTACAACTCCCGGGGTTCAGCTTTGGATTTGGCCCCACCTCTGTGTGTTGGTCGCCTGAGGGCATCTGTTGTTTGCCCAGACAGGACGGGGTTAAAGGAGCAGCTGGTTCGGGGGCTCTGTCTCACTCAGGCCAGGGGGAGGGAGGGGTACGGATGCGGGGCGAGCCTGCGGCAGCAGAGGCTAACGTGACATTGCAGCAGCCAGAGGTGCGCCGTGCGTTGTCCTGGGGAAGTTGTCCCTGGATCACGGGACCCTGGCAGTGGCGGGCTGCACAGGCTCCCAGGAGGGCAGGTGTGGAGAGTGACCTGTGCTCGCACACAGGCTTCTTGGTGGCGGCAGCAGCAGCCTTAGCGTCTCATGCCCGTCTCTGGGGTCTGCGCTGATAGCCGCGGCTCGCGCCCGTCTCTGGAGCTCGTTTAAGCGGCGCTCTGAATCTCCTCTCCTCGCGCACCAGGAAACAGAGGCAAGAAAAAGTCTCTTGTCTCTTCGGCAGCTCTAGACCTTTTCCTGGACTCCCTCCCGGCTAGCCGTGGTGCACTAGCCCCCTTCAGGCTGTGTTCACGCCGCCAACCCCAGTCCTCTCCCTGCGATCTTACCTCCGAAGCCAGAGCCTCAGCTCCCAGCCCCTGCCCGTCCCGGCGGGTGAGCAAACAAGCCTCTCGGGCTGGTGAGTGCTGGTAGGCACCGATCCTCTGTGCGGGAATCTCTCCGCTTTGCCCTCTGCACCCCTGTTGCTGCTCTCTCCTCTGCGGCTCCAAAGCTTCCCCCCTCTGCCACCCGCAGTCTCTGCCCATGAAGGGGCTTCTAGTGTGTGGAAACCTTTCCTCCTTCACAGCTCCCTCGCACTGGTGCAGGTCCTGTACCTATTCTTTTGTCTCTGTTTTCTCTTTTTTCTTTTGCCCTACCCAGGTACGTGGGGAGTTTCTTGCCTTTTGGGAGGTCTGAGGTCTACTGCCAGCATTCAGGAGGTGTTCTGTAGGAGTTTTTCTACCGGAGTTTTTCTACATGTAGGTGTATTTCTGATGTATTTGTGGGGAGGAAGGTGATCTCCACGTCTTACTCCTCTGCCATCTTGAAGGTCTCCCCTATTGTCCTTCTAATTCATAACGGGTTTGCATAAACCCAAGGCAAGTCACTTTATACAGTATTTAATTCTTCAGTGACAGCATGAGGAAGGGGAACAAAGACTCTCACTTTTACGGAATGAGGGATGCTCCCCTGAACTATAACCTCAGATCACAGTGCGGACACATAGAGGCTGCCTTTGGCTGTAAGAAAAGCATGCTCTAAACTAGAACACAGCCTCCCTTAAACAAATACTCTATGTGATTATATTACATACTATTTGAATAATAACAGTAGTATTCATGTTTGCATAGGTCTTTATCCTCACTGAAATAGAGCAGTCTGTGATCACGTCAGGCATTTGTTAATTTCTCTCTGTGTCTCTCTTGTGTCTGTTTTTCTCTCTCTGTGTCTCTGTCTCTGTCTCTATTTCTGTTTCAAGTAGAGATAAGTCATCTGAAGCTAAGAGAAGTTAAATGTCTTGCCTAAAGACTAGAAAGTTCCAGTGGGTGCAGAGCATACTAGATGCAGAAAGGGAGATTTGCATCCCTTTAATCCCATAAGTGGCTTACCGATCTTTTCCTGGAAAAGAATGCCTACACTTTTTTCTCTCATTCTGGAATTATCATACTTCTGTTTATCCAGGCAAAAGCCTCAGAACCATTTCATCTCCACTTTTGACATCAAAATCCAAGATCCCTTGATTCTATCTTGGCAGTGTTCAAAACATTTATTTTCACTGAAAAAGCCTTACTGCCAGTTTCCCTGCGTAGACTATTGCAATAAACACATAAATATATTAAACATTCAACCCATTTTCTACACTGCCAGAGTAGTCTTCTTAAAGTTTTGAATATTTCACTACCTGATTCAACTATCCATTGATGAGTGTAGGATGAAAACCATATCCTATTTAACATGATTTTCAAAATATGAACTCTTTGTTTCCCATCTGAATACTTGATTCCCTTACTTCCCATCTAGTCATCCAAGAAAAGAAGACTCTTAGTCTTCCCCAAGCATGGCTGTGCTTTTCTGATTCGGTGCTGCTTCTCACTCTTTTCTCAGCATCATATCTACAGCTAAAATTTATTGAACTTACGCCAAGCTCTGGGTTCTGCTTAAGCAATGTGTATACATTATCTCACTTATCCCTCACAACAATCCCATGAGATGAGTTTTCCTCTTCCTATTTTATAGTTGGTAAGCAGAGATTAAGTAAACTGCCAGAGTTATAAAGCAAATGGGACCAGAATGTGAATCCACTTTTATCTGACACTCTTCTCCTTTCCTTCTCTTATTTGGAAAATTTCCCAACTTACATGTTCTATCTCAGACACAAATATTGTGTTCCCCTTTTTATGTTCTTTGTGTCATGTTGTATTTAATTTGTTAATACCATTAAGGATTTTTGCAACTAAGCTGGTGAGGAATATTTGTCTGTAGTTTTCTTGTCCTGAATTTTTTTTTTCTTTTCTGATTTTTGCATCAGAGGAATAATGGACTCATAACATAAGTTGGGGAATGTTTCCTTTTCTTCTATTTTCTGACAGAATTTATGTAGAATTGATATTACTTTTTTCTTTAATGTTGGATGGGATTTACCAATCAAGCCATCTAGGCTCAGACTTTTCTTTATAGAAAGCTTTTTTTTTTTTTAATTATTTTTATTTATTTATTTTTGGCTCCATTGGGTCTTCGCTGTTGTGTGCGGGCTTTCTCTAGTTGTGGAGAGCAGGGGTTGCTCAGCAGTTGTGGCTCAGGGGCTTAGCTGCTCCTCGGCGTGTGGGATCTTCCTGGGCCGGGGCTCGAACCCATGTCCCCCACATTGGCAGGCAGATTCCTAACCACTGCACCACCAGGGAAGTCCCTATAGAAAGCATTTTAATTATTAATTCAATATTTGAATTCATGTAGGGCTATTTGGATTTTCTGTTTCTTCTTGAGTCAAATTTTGACAGTTTTCTTTTTTTCAAGGAACTTGTTCATTTAACCAAAGTATTATATTTATTTGTATAAGGTTTTCCATAATATTATCTTTTGATATCTGTAGAATCCTCTTGAAACTGAGCAGGACCATTTCGGGTCCTCCTGGGTATGAAAGTCTTTCCATGTCCCCCATTTCTTGTCTGTAGGGTAAAAGCTTCAGCCTCCTAGACCTTCCCTGAGTTCCAAAGGGCAGATTCAAACAGTTACTAATCAGGGAAGGGAAGGAATGTAAAAACAAAGAATGAGCAGTCAAGAAAAAATAGTGCCGCATGGGACAGGGTCCTGGTTCCTCCTCAGGGGATAAACAGAACAATCTGGTACATATCTCTGAGTTCTTCTACAGGAACTAAAGCCCCCACCCAAGTGGAGGATGGTAACTTCAGGCTGAGGATAAGATTCCTGGAGCACCACCCTGTTACTTCACCACCAACCAACCAGAAGAAAGTCACACTCTGCAGTCCTCACCCCCAGTTTTGCTTATAAAAACTCTTCCCTGAGAACTATTGGGGAGTTTAGGGTTTTTTGAGCATGAGCCACCCATTCTCCTTGTTTGGCCCTTGTCTTTCTCTGCTCTAGACTCCAGTGTTTCTGTTTGTTTGGCCTCACTGTGTGTCAAGCACAGGAACTTGCATTCGGCAACACTCTCATCTCTTTCATTCCTGACATTGATAATTTGTGTGTTTCTTCTTTTTTTATTGACCAGACTAGCTAGAGTTTCATCAATTTTATCAAAATTTTCAAACATTTCCTCTTTCCTCTTATTTCACTTATATTCTTTATTCCTCTATTCTATTTCATTGATTTCTGCTCTTTCTTTGTTTCACTCATTCTACTTAGAAAGGATTTAATTTTAGTATCTTAGATTGAAAGCTTATATCATTGATTCTAGATCTTCCATTTCTAATGTAAGTATTGAATGCTATAAATTTCCCTTTAAGCACTGGTTTGATTTCATTCCACAAATTTTGCAATATTGTACATTCATTATCATTCATCTCAAAATATTTTCTAATCCCGCTTTTGATTTCTTGTTTGCCCAATGGGTTAATTTAATTTCCAAGTATTTGTTTAATTGCCAAATTGTTTAATCTCTAAATATTCAAGGGAATTTCCAGCTATGTTTCTGTTTGAATTCAATTTTTTTTTGTTAGATGATGGAGTTTAAGGCCGACCTCCCCAAGATATGCCACTCTGGCACGTGGATTATTTCAAGCTGAAATCAACCAAGGCCCAAAAGATTTAGGAAGAAGCTTTGGAATTCCCCTTTACTGCCTAACAGAATTTAAGATAGAAGGCCTGTTCCAGGAAGAAGATGTCACCATAGATAACTATAGTAAACTATGAACTTGTATGGTAGGCAAGGAAGAACCTAGCAAGGCCCTTTTGATCAAAGTCCTCTCTTGTCCCATTGTCTCTAGATGGCTCAGCCAACATTTATTTAATGAACATTAACTCTTTTCACCTTCCTGTGAATTACCTTACTTCCCTGTGAAGTCCCAGACCCTTACTTCCTTCTCCTTAGTCCAGAATGACTTATATACCTCATCTTGACTTACTGTCTTTGGGATTCTTCAGGCTTATGTGAATTTCCCATATGTATTTGATAAACTTGATTTTTCTCCTGTTAATCTGCCTTATGTCATTTTAATTATTTGACTGGCCAAAAGAACTAGGAGGGGAAGTTGGGGAGGAATATTTCTCTCACCAACATAGAGAACACACTTGCTTTCAATCCTTTAAGTTTATCAAAACTTTTTTGTGGTAAATATTACAAGTATGCTTGAAAAAATTGTGTAGCATGTTTTTGCTGTATGGTGTCTTCTATGCATGCCAATTAGTTAGTTGATAATTGTTGAAGTCCTCCATATTCCTCCCAATTTTCTGTCTTCTTTTTCTGTTAGATACTGAGAGAGGAGTACTGAAGTTGTTGGGGGTGGAAGAAGTGTTCCTCTACCCCTCTGTTCCGACTTGTTTAAGAATTAAATTGACATGAGACTGATTAACAGGAGAAAATCAAACAGAAGTTTAATAACATGTATACATGGGAGAGACCAAGGAAAACTGAGTAACTTGCTAAAACAGCTGAAGTTCTCACCTTAAATACCATCTTCAACTAAAGCTAAAAGAGGATGTTGAGGGTGGGGAGAGTCAGTTATGGGGGGTTGCCAGGAAAAGCACAGTAAACAAGGGTGAGGTTGTGCAGATTTAAGTCATTGTCTTCTCCATTGATAAGGGCTTCTAGAATATCGATCATCCTTTTCTTCCTGGTAATTGAGGGAAACACCCTTACAAATGGAAGTTTCTCTTGTAAATGTAAATGATTTTTACAAAAAGGCAACTCCTACTTGGTTTTAAGAGTTTCTCCCATGACGGCTGTTTCTTAGAAAATATCCAGCTTAAAATAATTAATATGCCAAAGAGACATACTTTGGGGTGGCAAATTCTGCTCCCCTACAAAATCATTTAATAAAGTTTTAAATGTATCTATTTCTCCTTTCATTTATGCCAGTTTGGGGAACTCTGTTATTAGGTGAATGTTCATTTAAAATTGTTGCATCTCCTATTGGATAGAATCTTTTAACTTCATGAAATACTCCACTTTTATGTAGTAATATTCTGGGGCTAGAATCTTATTTTGTCTGATATTCAGATAGCAACTCCAGTTTTCTTATGCTTATTGTTTGCATGTACATTGTTTTCTAACCTTTTCTTTCAACCTATTTGTGTGTCTGTATTTAAAGTGTGTCTCTTTTCAGCAGCATAGAGTAGAATCCTGCTTTTTAAATCCAGTTTTACATTTTCTGCCTTTTATTTTGTGTGTTTGGTATATCCACATTTAATAAAATTATTTATATTGTGGATTTTAAGTCTGCCATTTTGCTGTTATTTTTATTTGTTTCATTTCGTTTTGTTCCTCTACCCCTCCTTCCTTGTTTTCTTTTGTGTTAAGCGAACATTTTCAGCATATTAATATAAATCTTATGTTGACATTTTTATGCCGTAATTTATTAGTAATTACTCCAGGGACCATAAATGCAACTTTTATCAAAATCTACCTAATTAATATTGAAATGACTTCCAATTGAATATAGGAAACATTTGACATTATAGTTCTATTTATCCCTCCCATCTTTGCATTGTTTTCAACTCTATACATTATAATTCCAACAATACAGTAGTATAAACTTGGCTTTAAATCTGCAAATATATATTTTTAAAGCCATAAAAAAATAAAAAATAGATATATTTGTGTTATATCATATATCATATATTTATCTTTTCCAGTGCTCTTTATTCCTTATGGCATATCTGAATTACCGTCTGGTGCAATTTTCCTTCAGTCTGTAGGGCTTTCAATTGCATTTTAGATAGTGTAGCTAGAATTAACTTCGCTCAATTATTTTAATCTAAAAATGTCTTTAATTTAGCTTTAGTTTCAAAAGATAATTTCTCTGAGTACAGATATCTTGAATAACAATTTTTCTTTCAGAAAATTGAATACATCACCCCAATATTTTCTAGCCTCCATTGTTACTGATGAAAGGTCAAACGTTAATTAGACTATTATCTCTATCTAGGTAATATTTCATTTTCTCTTGCTGTTTTCAGACTTTCTATTTACCTTTGGCTTTCATTAGTTTGAATCTGAAGTGCCTGAGTATGATTTTCTCTTTTTATTCTACTTAGGTTTCACAGAGCCTCTAGGATTTATAAGTTTATGTTTTCCAACAAATTTAGAAAAATTTAAGCCATTATTTCTTTAAATGTTTTTCTCTGCCTATTTCTTTAGTCTTTTCCTTCTGGAACTCTAATTACACATGTGCTGCAACACTTGATATTGTCACAAAAATGTTTTCATTTTCTTCAATCTTTCCTTTTTTTCTACTTGTCAGACAGGTTAATTTTTTTTTAAAAAATTAATTTTTAAAAATTCATTTATTTTTGGCTGCATCTACTCTTCTTTGTGGTGTGCAGGCTTCTTATTTCAGTGGCTTCTCTTGTTGTAGAGCATGGGCTCTGGGCGTGCGGGCTTCAGTAGTTGTGGCATGCAGGCTCAGTAGTTGTAGCTCACGGGCTCTAGAGCACAGGCTCAGTAGTTGTGGCACACAGGCTTAGTTGCTCCACAGCTTGTGAGATCTTCCCGGACCAGGGCTCGAACCCGTGTCCCCTGAATTGGCAGGTGGATTCTTAACCACTACGCCACCAGGGAAGTCCCAGACCGGTTATTTTCTATTGACCTGTCTTCAAGTACACTAATTTTTTTCTTGTGTCATCTAAAATCTACAGTTGAGCTTATTGCCCGTTTTTTACTTTGGTTATTGTACTTTTAATTAAAAAAATATTTATTTACTTATTTATTTTGGCTGTGCTGGGTCATAGTTGTGGCACATGGGATCTTTAGTTGTGGCATGCCTGTGAGATCTAGTTCCCCACCTAAGGATCTAACCCAGGCCCCTGCTTTGGGAGCACAGAGTCTTACTCACTGGACTACCAGGGAAGTCCCTTTGGTACTTTTTAGATCTAGAATTTTTAGTTTTTAAAAATAATTTCCATTTTTCTATTGGTATACTCAAATGTTTATTCATTAATATATATTTTTTAAAATTATTTGAAAAATTTCCTTTCATTATTTGAATATACTTTTAGTACTGTTTTGAAGTTTATAACTGTTAAATTGAACCTCTGGGCCCACTTTAAATTACTGTCTATCAACAAGTCTGTTCCCTGGTTTTTGTTTTTGTTTTGTGTAACTTTTTTCAAAACTAATAAATTTTAGTTGGAAATTAGGCACTCAAGAAACCATGGAATCTGTTCTGCTCTTCTGAGCGGTGTCAGTGTTTTTGTCTAGTAGTCTGGAACTTGCCTGGACTCAAATTATGAAAACTGTCTCCATGAGGTGTGTGGTAACATGTCTCTGCTTAGTTTTTTTGGCTTTCAGTTGCTGTGGTTTTTGTTTGTTTGATTTTGTTTTTTAGCTGGCATCTGGAAGATTCCATATCTCAAGAGAAAAAATTCATATGACAAAAAGTGTGTGTGTGTGTGCATGTGACTTGTCTTAAATTTGCTTGATGAAAATTGACAGTTGTAGGACTTTTACGCACTGGGAGTTTCTCCACCACACTGCCATACCAACGGACTGTTTCTTGCTAAGGTGCTATGTTTTTGCATTTTCTCATTCAGTCTTGCCTCTTCTTCCAGAACATGATGCAGTGGGGTTCAGGGGTGCTTGAGAGACCATCCAGTCTCCCCTGATCTAGTTCTCCCAAACAAACAATAGGTCATTGGTTTAAGACTTTGGAGGTTTCTACTTGCTTTGAAGAACTCTGACTGACCTCTGTCAACTCTGCCTGAGGTCTTGTCTTTGTGTTTTCTCTTATAGTGGCCAGGATTTTACCCACTTAGGATCCTTTTTATTTATTAAGTTTCAATATCATAAGTGTTTCTTAACATTATCAAACATGGAGTTATTTGGATTTGTCTCGTGATATCCAAAACGCAGAATTCTGAAAACAATTAAAATCACATGGAAAAGATTCAAATAATAACAAACATTTGCCTAGATTTTGCAATTTTTCAGGCATTGCCCCACCTATTATCTAACACGATCTACACTATGTGTGGAATAGGTGTCGCTATAATTCCAATTTTACCAAAATTAAATGTTCAAACTTTTTAGATAGCAGTTGGGACACATAGCAGTTATGATGCATATTCATGGGATGCATGAGACAATCCTGCTCTAACGTCCCCATGGACCATGCCACACGCCATTCAGCTGAGCTTCTCTGGAATTTTGGTACGGGTTCATATTCATTTTCCCTCTAAAAGCAATGTTTCTTTCATTTATACTATGCGTCCATAGCTATAATATTGTAGGACTAATAGAGATTATATAAAAAATGTGAATTTTATAATTCTAATCAATAACTCCATCCAAAAACCAAGAAATGAAAAAATATTCTTGCATTTCAAACTTAGATTAAATTCAAACTATATATATTTACATATAATTACAGAGCTCATAACTCATATTTATGTAATATATAGCTCATCAATTTAAGCCAAAATACTAATTTTAGCATATCATTATTTGACACATAAACATTAAGGAAAATACATAATGTAAGTAGTTATAAGTTTCATAATATAGACAAGGTGAAATGTGACCAAACAGGAAAAAAATATAGCATGAATATATTAGTAAATTACCTATAATGTGAGGCAGAAATTTAAGGTTAAGTTTGATTTGAAAAAAAGAAGCTTACCTTTTTAGGAAGAACTTTAGATGCACAAAAGAAAATGAATAAGTAATTCATGAAAACATGGTATCCAATTCTTTATTTTAATAACAGGAATGGGAAACTTTTGATGACAAAAGAATACTACAAAAGTAGAATGTAATACTTTTGTTAACGATAATAATTACTGCAATTTATTGAATACCTACTCTGTGCCAGGCTGCATAATTAGTAAATGTTTTATGTTTATCATCCCTTTCAGTGAGATCTAAAAAGGAAACTTTATTACATTGTTCAAAATCAGATTAACACATTTGAAAATTGGCTGTAAATAATAGCACACACACAAAAAATGGTCTTTTACAGTTGGCAGTGGAAGTCTTACGGAGAGGAAGAAATCTTTCCCCAAAGAGTAACCAGTTAGTGACCCTGAAGAGTCAGGAAACAAGAGAGTCCTTAAGAAAAAGAGGAAATTCTCTTCCAAGGAGGAGCCACTCAGCAGTGGACCTGATGAGGATGCTGCCAGCAAGAGCAGCAGCTCCAAGAAAAAGAAAAAGCTCCGAAAGCTGTCCCAGGAAAAGTAGAATGGACATTTCCCTAGTAGGGCATAACTTGCAGAGATATTTCCGAACCCATCCCCTATAGCCCAATAAAAATAAAAACAAACAAACAAACAAAAAACAAAAAGATGGTCTTTTAGTCTGGAATTATCACTCTACTTTCTATGAAATATCAAATATTCTCATTGAGTTCTATATACCTTAAACTCAGCAAATGTTGATTTGCTAATAATTAAATGTAAGAAATTCCAGATTTCTTCATTAATCTAGCTCTGAGAGTTAAAAACAAAGGATTACGGAAAATAATTGTATATTATCTTGCCTGCTTTTATAATGATTCACTGAAAGGGTAATGTCTCCTTTAAAAGGCAGTGGCCATTTCAACTGTTTGAATAGTCAATCTAGCCATTTTAGTATATGACTGTACAGTTCTCCGTGTGAGTGTGATGAAAAAGGCTGAAGACCAAACAATGTCCAAGAGGAATAGATTAATAGTTCTCTTGAGTTCCACTGGAGACTGTTCCTACCCAGAGCAATGACCTCTGCTTTGATTATAAAAGTTTGTTGAGTCTAGCTGTGCTGAGAAAGCAAGATCTGAGATTCAGGTTCATTTGGGGAAACCATAAAAATGATCGTGGGCTCACAGACATGACTCTTATTAATTTTGGCAAAGATTTCCACTTAAATCAATGGCCACATATAAAAAGAGGAATATATAAGTTAACAGTGCAACTTTATAGATTATCAGTGGCATTTTGCATTTAAACAGTAGCTATATTAAATTTAACATATTCACTTGGGGATGCTGATAAACTAAAACTAAACAAACAAAAACGACTTGTGGTATAAATGATGATTTCTTTGATATCAGCCATAATTTTTTAAAAGGGAGAAGAGAAGCTGATTATAAAGGTATAAATGCAGTTCAGAAACAAGAAAAAAATCATTATGGGTAATACTGTCGAATATACTGATTAAAAATATTTTTAATGAAATTCATTTTAAAAAATATTTTATTGGTTGAATTAGTTTGGATTCTAGACATAGTTGCCCATGCCTAAATGCATTAACATTTTCCATGTCAAAATATTTTTTTTCCTGAAACTACCTAACTATTAGCAGCTGTCTATGTGAGAAGAGAGGGAGGATTGTTTTCGCTTCGCTCAAAGATTAATGATATTTTGCAGCTTCAAACGAAGTTTTCAATTCTGGCTTTCATGGCAGGCACCTCCTTCTTGTCTCCTTTAATTTTATTGCCACTTTTTAAACATAATTATTCATTCTGTGGCATATTAAAATAGTCTACAAAGCAAAAGATTTTATTGGAAGTAAGATTTTGCTAGCTGTTAACTCTGCAGAAGTACACTTCTCTCATTTACCAGGTAGCATTCCAATCATTTTTTTTGTTTTTGTTTTTGTTCAAATATTTAGTGCTGGATAAGAGATATGGAGAAGGGGTGAGAGGTGCGTTGAATTTGTTCTATTTCCCTCCAGGTTGAATTTCTTTGTGGTTCTCCAAGAGAGATGTTGCAAAGTTTCAATGATAGAAATTAAGTTCTGCAATAGGGAAATTATTATCTACATTCATAATTCTCTGACCTGATATCAGAGATGAAACGAGGGTAGCACAGGGTCATCAATCTTTATGGGAAATCAGGATGGTCTCTGCAAAACTTGTCCAATTTCTGACCACCCACTTTCACTCCACTTCAAAAGCCTTGGATTTACTGGCCACTTTTTAAACTTGTGTGCGATGCTGGCAGGAATAAAGCAGCCACAAAGGAAAAAATATATGAGGTACCTAGCATAGTCAAATTCACAGATACAGAAGTAGAATAGAGTTTACCAGAGGCTAGAGAGTGGGAAGACGGGGGAGTTACTGTTAATGGATATACAGTTTCAGTTTGGGAAGATGAAAAATTCTGGAGATGGATAGTGGTGATGGTTGACAGGCAATGTGAATGAACTTAACGCCAGTGGACTGTACACTCAAAAATAATTAAAATGGTGAATTTATGTAATGTTTATATTGCAATAAAAATTTTGATATAGCTCAATACACCATTTTAACTGTAATTTGAAAAGGCATTTGGGAATGTTTCAATAAAATAAGTAAGAAATTACAAAAAATAGTATGTAATACAGACAGCAAGTATACAAATGGAACTTTAGAGAAATTATGAGAACAGAGTTTGTTGTAATTTTCTTGTTAATCAGAAACAGGGCTGGTTTATAGAGAACTCATAAAAAGTTGTTTCTGATGATGGTATTGCTCACAAAATTGTTGTGTCTCAAGGGTTTCAGTTCAGATGGGCTGAACACCCAGTTTACCTGGCTTGTACATTTGCACTGTAAACATGAAAAAACACTAAACAGTCTTCAGTGATCACATCACACTTCCACAGTCCAAGATGTGTGTACTTTACTCCATAGCAGTTCAGCCAGACAATGACATTTGAGATAGCAAAATCTATTACACCACAGTTCAAGGACTGCTGGCTACAAACGATAACGAGGGTGGGAACGGTCAGATACTATACAGAGTCACAGAATACAAACTGGTATGAATTAACTAATTTTTCTGGTAGTAAATCTTGCCTTCTTCACTGAGGGGATCTTTTTTTTTTTCCATTGAAAACTGTGATTCTACTTTGAAATTATTATTAATAACAATAGCTCCTATCATCTTTAAACTCCAGTTCTGCCAGACATTTTACAAGTACTACCTCTAAGCATAATTACAGTTAATGAAGTTAGGCATCATTTATTTCCCCTTATAGACATGGAGTTGAGCTCAGAGAGGCCAGTCCTTGCCAAGTCCACCGAATGAGTGAACAGTAGAGACTGGGTATATAGATTGGGTTTCTATTCCTGCTTCTGTGGTTCCCAAATGTGTGTTTTTCCCACCGTGCTCTGCTTTCTACTGGACCCCAGGTTTATCGCTTATTCTTCTGGATGCAGGACGTCTAACCTTTTGATTTTTTACTCTCTGAGACCTCTATTCCAAAGTTAAGTTCCATGTGCCTCATTTTAAACAAATTTGAATCCTCAATCCTTTTTCTCATCTATGTTCTAACAGCATGTCTTACTTTCAGTTATATTTCTTGGCCTGGGATTGTGCTTTTCTTTGTTTCCAATTGTTCTGACTCTGCCAGACAATTCTAACTAACAATAGAAGTAGCTTCTCCAAGACCAGTAGAGAGAAGGTGTGATTAAAAGCACTGTTAAAGAAAGTAAAAAGTCCAAACTCTGGTGATATTTCATACCAGTTGGCACAGCAAATATCAAATGAATAATCAGTGATCCAGTTAAGTATGCATAAACTTGTATATGCACTCCGGATTCGTTCCTAGTTCCCCCCTTTTTTTTTTTTTTTTTTTTTTTTTTTGTGGTACGCGGGCCTCTCACTGTTATGACCTCTCCCCGTTGCGGGGCACAGGCTCAGCGGCCATGGCTCACAGGCCCAGCCACTCCGCGGCATGTGGGATCTTCCCGGACCGGGGCACAAACCCGCATCCCCTGCATCGGCAGGCGGACTCTCAGCCACTGCGCCACCAGGGAAGCCCCCTAGTTCCCTCTTGCTTCTCAAGGACATCACCCCTGAAGTTACCCTCCACTCCTATTGTCATCAGTTTCTTCTTCTTTCCTGAATCATTTATATCAACCTACAAACATACTGTTGCATCTCCACTTGGACAGAAACATCTGTGCCACACTCCTTTTCAAGACTACCGTGCTCCATTGTTCTGCTCTGCTTCAAAGCTATGTATCTTGAAAAATTTGAAGATTGCTAATTGTTCCTCAGGCTCTTTCATTATGGTTTCTGGTCTCACCATTCCACTGACACTGTGAGTCACCGAGGAGCTCTATGTTGCCACATCCAACATAGATGGATGTGGCAACATAGAGTTTTATCAGCGATGTTAGCATAGCTGAGCTCTTCTTCCATCTTGAAACATGTTCTTTTGGTTTCTATGAAAACGCATTTTCCTGTTTTTGTTCTACCTCACTGGTCACTCCTTCTCTGTGTTCTTTGCTGGCCCTTCTTCCTCTTTATGAGTTGGCTTGTCCCAGGGCATGGTTTCAGCTCCCTCCTCTTCTCTATATGTCTCCCTGGATAACACTCTGACTCATTCTAAGAGCATTAAATGTCACTTGTCTGCTGATGATTCTCACATCTACTCCTTAAAACTCCAGATACATAAACCCATTGTCTATTTAGTATCTCTACTTAGACTCTGTAGTCATCTCACACTCAACATGTCCCCTTTCCTCCAAAACTACCCCTTCCACAGTGTCAGCCTTTACCCACGACCACCCGTTCAGCTGTTCAAGACTAAAACCCAGTTGTCCTCCTTGATTCCTCAGCACGCTGCATCCAAACCATTATAATTCATGTCACCTCAACCTCCAAAATTTGTCCTGAATCTGTCTACTTCACTTTCCATCTTTACAACCAACACCCTAATCCAAGCCACCATTACTGCCTACCCCAGACCTCTGTAATACTCACCTAAGTGGTCACCATGCCTCCATTATTCTTTTTAATCCATTCTCAACCCCACTTCCAACTGTCAGATCCCCATTTAAACTCCTCAATAGCATACCATAGTACTTAAAAGAAAATTCCAACTCTGTAACCTGACTTATAAGACTATAAAATCTGACCCCTGCTTATATCTCTGCACTCATTTTCTATTTTTCCCCTTTACCCACTATGCTCCGGCCACAACCTTTATTTATTTATTTTTTAATATTTATTTATTTGGCTGTGCAGAGTCTTAGCTGTGGCACGTGGGATCTTCGTTGCAGCATGTGGGATCTAGTTCCCTGACCAGGGATCAAACCCGGGCCCCCTGCATTGGGAGTGCGGAGTCTTAGCCACTGGACCACCAAGGAAGTTCCCAGCCACAACTTTTAAACATTTAAATGTGTTCCTGCCTTAGATTTTTGTAGTAGCTACACCCCTCTGCTGTGAATGCCCTTCTCCCAAATTTTTGTATAGCTGGCTCCATTTTGTCAATCAGGTCTCACCTGAAGTTGCTTTCTATAGGTAACCAATCCAAATTAAAACACCTTGTTCCAGGAATGGTTTTCACATTTTTTTAAAGCACTGACTGCTTAGTTATATCTAGATAATACTTCTATGTGTTCCCATTGCATTTTCTTTTTAAGAAAATCATTGAAATGTGTTCTGTCAAAGAAAAACCGGAGCTGGACAGTAGTTAAAGTGGTAAAAACAGATTTTAATTAGCAATTATTGCAACAGGGAAAAGAGACCTCAGTATAGAACTGGATTCATTTCCTAATACAGCAAGGAAAAGTGAGGATTTATAGTAAGTAGCAGGGTAGATGGAAAATTACTGAGAGGGAACTACAGAGGTAAAGGGAAATTTCTGCCTAAACCAACATGACAGAATTCTTGCCAAAGAGAAGCCAGGATGATCAGATACTACCTGGCAGGGTGTGTGGATGAAGAATCTGATCAGATACTGAGGGTGGGGATTCTGGCTAAACTGACTTAGTGGGATTCTCACTAAAACTAGACTTCTGAGGAATGCCCAAGGATGGGGCCTAGTCAGGTTCAAAGGAATCTGTCTAGAGTTTGGTCAAGGAGAGTCTCTGCCAGTTCCAACACATCTAAAATGTAAAACTGGTTGTTTGTTCTGCTCTATAAATTCACCGGCTGCATAGTTCTGAATGAAATAGCATGCTGTTCTTTGTGTTGAGGAGCGTGTTTATCCTTTTTAACTAATCAGCTTTTAAAATTAATCAACTTTTTCTCCAATTGTAGAGAAGTATCTTGGATATTAATTTCTGCACCAATAAAGGATATCAGTTTTGGTTTCACAAAGTGTTTACTTCTACTCCAGGATTGTCATCCTTCCACAGGGAATTTGATTTTCTCCTCTCTCACGTGCGTGCACACACACAGACACACGGATACACACACGTGCGCACACACACACACTTCCCATTTTCTGCAAAATCCTTGGAAAACTACTTTGATTTTTAAAATACAGATCACAGAAAACTTATATAGAATCAACACAGTTGAGCAAATGCATAATAAAAACTTTTACTTCCTGTTCATGCTTATCTCTTTTTGGCCAGACTTAGGAATATCATCAAACTTCAAGTGATATATCTGTTGTTTAATACATTTGAAATGGAAAGGTAAGACTCTCCACATAAAATAGGTCCCTTTCCATTATTTAAATATCTTTGACATTTGACCACATATTGTTTTATCGATTCGTTAGACAGTAGTTACTATATCAGTCAGCATCAGCTAGATTTTACCTTAGTAGCAAATAACCCCAAATCTTAGTGGCTTATAGGAACAGAAGCTTATTTGTCACTTACACTATATTTCCCCTGTGGCTGGCTGAACCCGTTCCACATCAGCCTCGTTCTGGAATCCAGGCTGATGCCAGTTGCTGTGTCAAAGGAAGAGACAGTGACAAATTGCACTCTATATTTTAAAAACTTCTGTCCCAAAATGATACACGTCATGTATACTCACATCCTATTTTCCAAAGCAAGTCGCATTATCATGCCTAACATCCAAGGGAAAGGATGGAGCACTCCTACCGTGTGCAGAGAAGGTGAAGCACCACCCTGATAGACAGCCCTAATGACTCCCAGAGCTGTATCATGTACAAATAGCGAAGGATCATGTATAATTGTATAATTAACAAGACTGCAGCCAACCATACTTTGTCTGCATGATGTCAAGCATCAAGAGGTTAGATAACTCTTATGTGGGTTTGGACTAGATAAGAATCAAGTCTTCATTACTTCATAAGGCTCTTGAACCCATTACTTCCTTTCTATTTCCATTGTTTGCACAGTATTCATTTTCTCATCTGGTGTTACTGCAGTCTTCTCCTTGCATAAATCTTGTCTGCTGCAGTCCATCCTGATGAGCTCTCCACAAATGCTGCTTTCATCATGTGACTCCCTTGCCAACAAGATATATAAAAACAGAAAACAGTTAAAAACGAGACAAACTCTTTAGCCTCACCCTTCAAGCCTTCCACAGTCTACCAGCAATTAGCTTTTATTTTCCTAGAATTGACAAATGCATCCAGACTGTTTGCCCACTTACCCTCAGATATTTATCACCTACATTGTTGTTGTTGTGGTTTTGGCTGCACTAGGTGGCTTGCAAGATCTTAGTTCCCTGAGCAGGGATTGAACCTGGGCCCCCGGGAGTGAAAGCACCAAGTTCTAACCACTGGACCACCAGGGATTCCCTACATTGTTAAAAATAGTTCTCCTGCTTCAAATTCTCACTCTCTGCCTCTTCTGCTGTCACTCTAACCCATTCTTCAAGACTTAACTAAACTTCCAACTCCTCTATGAAATTTTATTCTACAAACAATTGTTAAAGAAGCTTGGCATTGATCTCAGGTAAAACCTTAAAATGCAATGCTTGCTTGCTTAATTATTTAATTAACTTTCATTGAGCACCTAATATATTCCAGGCAGTGTTGTAGTTGCATGTGCTAGAAGGTCTAATAGACATCTCAGACTAACCATGGCCAAAATGGAACTCTTGATTTTTCCCTCTCAAACGTGCTTTTCCCTCATTCTTCTCCAGTCCTGTTATTAGCAACTCCATTCACTCAGCTGTATATGTGAAAAACCCAGAGTATACCTTGTCTCTGCTTTGTCTCATACTCCGTATCCAGTATATCAACAAAACTCCTTCAAACTATCCCAAGTCCAGTTACTTCGCACCACTTCCATTTCTACCTCCACAGTTCAAACCATCATTATCTCTTTTTTTTTTGATTGTACAGCCTGCTAAATAGTCTTCTGCTTATGCTTATGAACTCCCTAGGGTCTATTTTATGCATACGTCAGACTGTGTTCTTTTCTTTCTTTTTTCTTAATTTATTTTTTAAAATTTATTTATTTTTGGCCGTGCTGGGTCTTCGTTGCTGCACGCGGGCTTTCTTTTGTTGCGGTGCACGGGCTCTAGGCACAGGGGCTCAGTAGTTGTGGCGCGTGGGCTCAGTAGTTGTGGTGCACAGGCTTAGTTGCTCCGCGGCACATGGGATCTTCCCGGACTAGGGCTCGAACCCGTGTCCCCTGCATTGGCAGGTGGATTCTTACCCACTGCGCCACCAGGGAAGCCCCAGACTGTGCTCTTTTCTATTCAAAATTACTACAATGAGTACTTATCTTACAATAAAATCCAAAGCTTGTTTTCTTGCCCACTAGGCATAAAATTTGGCCTTTTGCTGTCTCTCAGACCACATTCCATTTTTTTCCCTCAAGTTCAGCCTCTTGGTTCTCCTTGCTCTGGTACGCGGGACAAGTCCATACTGCCACTGAGCATTTGCACTTGCTTGTTCTTCTTTTTTGGGAAACTCTTCCTTTCTACAACTGCCTGACTCTATTCTCCACTTCAGTCAAGTCTCTTCTACAATGACATTTTACCAGAGAGGCTTTCCGTGACTACTCTGTAGAAAATAACACCTGACATCCCTATCTTCTTTAATCTCTTCCTGCTTTATATTTTCATGGAACTTATCACCATCTATATTCTTTATCTCTTTCTCTCTATTTTTTTTATTACTTTACTATCTACTTCCCCTCCCACTACAAGTGGAATATGAGCTTGACAAACACAGAAACTTTATTTTTGTTCGGGGCTATCATGACAGTGCCTAGAACAATACTTGCCATATAGTAGGTGATCAATATTTTTACCAAAAGAATGAATGAATGAATGAAAAGGGCAATTAATAATTATCTGGATGAATATAGCTCTCATTATTGCATTTCTTCCCATATTTGATTTTCTTATATAATTCAGGAGTGTTTCCCAGTTTTTGAAACTGTGAAGTTCACAAAAGCAATGTATTCTATATATACAACTGGATTCTCAGAAACATTAATGAATACCCACCCACCTAGTGAAAGCCAGCTTTGGAGTGCTTTTGAAAACTGAGTAATGCAATAGCAGAAACACCTGTATGCTTGCATTTCCCTATATGTCTTTTTCCATGCATTTCTTCTGACCAGACTGTATACTAGAACCTCTATGTAAATCTTCCAAATATAGGAAACATAATTATTAACTTTGCATGTAGCAAAAACTTGGAAAAGATTGTTAACAAGATTAATGAAGGAATCAATTTCTTCAAACTGATACACTGGATTGAATTCAACAGGATAAGATGTGCTCAGCAACCTGACCATGGATTCAGATCAGTGCATCAGGCAGGATGGGCTTTCTGACTTGGTGACAGCTCCTGTGAAAACACTTGGGCCAACACTGAGGAGAGGCCATGAGGGCAAAGCAGTCACTCAGATCTTGGTATGGGCTCAGCCTCCCCTTGCTCGTTGCATGATCTTGGGTAACTTGCATAACCATTCTGAAGTTTAATTTGAACTTTAATTCCTATTTAAAGACATTTTGTCTTTAAATAGGAATAATAATCATTTGTGAAGAAATTGAATTGGGGGAGGCATGATATTTTTGTGAGATTAACCTTTTGTTTTCCTTTCTTCCTCTGCTTATTTCCCCTTCTCCTGCTCCCTATTCAATCTTCTAGCGGGTGTATGCTCATAGCTTCTGGAAATGGTGGGGCAGAGGAGAAAATAGAAGGCATTCAGGATGTCTGCATTTGTTTTCATAACTTTTTGAATGCAGGTTCAATCCAGTTCCCTGATCAGGGATTGAACCTGCGCCCTCGGCAGTGAAAGTGCAGAGTCCTAACCACTGGACCGCCCGGGAATTGCCATGTTTTTCATAACCTTAAGCACCAAGAGAACAGAGGGGAGCTGAGGTACAGATAAAATGTTGAGACACAGCAGAGAAAGAGAAGCTATCTCTCCCTTCTCAAGTTTGAGGGAAGGAAGAGAGATGGTGGGGGGCTGTCCTGAGGGCAGAGAGTTAAGTGGTTTCCTGCACCCTGCCTCCCAGTTAGAGACCCAGAGAGGAGTCAAGGTCCCAGAGAGAGAAGGGCTCCTTGATGGACAATTATGGCCCATCAGGGAGTCAAGAAAGAGCCATGAACCTGGAAGACCTTCACCGATAACCTGTGTGAACCGATAAGCAGACAGCTTGGTACCTGCTGGCACAGATAAGTCAAGGACTGCTTTTCGTCTGCACCTCACCCCCTGCCCCACCTCCCCAGCCGAAGAAAATAACAAGCCTCGTGAAAGGGGAGGGATACGATTGATTAAGGCAAAAGGAGAGATTAAAACAAAAATTGTGTTGAATTATTTACAGATTAAGGTAATGCCTTGAACAACTTTGATTTGTTAGAATAAAATTTATACACTCCTTGGCACACAGTAGAAGATCAATATAATAAAAGATACTCCTATCCCAACTATAAATATCTTATATGGCTGTTCAAAAGGTCAATATTAACTTTTATTTACGCAAGAGTAATCTTTAGTTCAGGAAGGGTAAGGATCCCACTCATCATGGGGGAGGCATGGAATCCACTTTGAGTACATTGTCAAGAGGGCTGATAATGACTCGTGTGTCAGTAAGGAAGGGTGAATCACACAGGTAGTGAGAAGTCAGGCATTGAATGGTTAAAATAACTAGGGCTGTGAAAAATGAATAAGGGAAGGCTGAGGGGAGAGATGATAGCCGTCTTCAGAGATTTGAAAGGCTTTCTGTGGAAGATAGCATGTCCTTGTTCTGAATGGAAGTTGATGGCATGAATGTTGGATTCAATCAACAGAAAGAGGAAGTTTCTCTTAGTTGAGCGTTCTTCCGTGCTAAGGATTCAAACAGATGTTCAGTATTCATTATGTCTGGAATCCTGTCAGAGGATTCCTGTATGCAGAGGAATGTGGCCTGGCGCTTTCCATTTTAGGATGATATGTGGGGCAGGCGGAGGCCACCAATATTATGAAATTCCAGGAAATGTGCTGGTGCTCTGTACCATTAGTTCACTGAGTCTGCCTGATGGTCTCATGAATTAAACACTGTAAGTGTTATTACAGATTAGCCTTACGTAGTTTACATAGTAAACTGCCAGAGTTTATAGTGCCGGTAAACTACAGGACCAAGTTTTAAACCCAGTTTGTTGCATTAAAAGACCGTGTACTCGCCTCTGCACACTCCATTTCCCTTTTGAAGAAAATGAACAAATCCTTAGTGTAAGGACAGAAGTATCAAAATACACAGATTTTACTAATGTACTGACCAGTCACAAGCACTGGCTTCTTGAAATACTTTAGCTATGATTCATGTAATTGTATAGCAATATTAGTACATAAGTTTATGAATATTTAACATATAATAGCACATTAAGTATACTACTCCTATCTTTCAGATATATGTACATTTGTTCCCGCTACTGCGATGGCTAATTTTATCTGTCCACTTGGCTGGGCCTTAGTGTTCAGATATTTGGTCAAACATTATTCTGGATGTCTCTGTGAAGGTGTTTTTTAGATGAGATTAACATTGAAATCACTGGACTTTGAGTAAAGCATATTACTCTCCATAAGGTGGGTGGGCCTCATCCCATCAATTGAAGGCCTGAATAGAACAAAGACTGACCTCCTCCAAGAAGGAATTCTGCCAGCAGACTGCCTTTGGATGTGACTGCAACTCTTTCCTGAGTCTCCAGACTGCTGGCCTACCCTGTAGGTTTTGGACTGGCACCTCAGAGTCATGTGAGCCAATTTCTTAAACCTCTCTATATACATATACACATCCTGTTGTTTATGTTTCTCTGGAGAACTCTGATAAATTCAGTTATTTATATTTCTTTCTTTGCCCTGTGTTTCCTGGTTTCTTTTAGCTTTAAAATTCTGTGAGTGGAACAACTACATGTATGAGCTGGGAAGCAGATCCTTCCCCAGTTGAGCCTTCAGGTAAGACCACAGCCTTAGCCAACACCTTCATTGCAGTCTCATGAGAGACACCGTACTCAGCTGTGCTCAGATTCCTGAACCTGAGAACTGTGGAATAATAAATGTTTTTTGCTTTGATAATATTCTCTGAGTGGAACTTAATTTCCCTTGAGACGGACTGGTGTAATAGAGACTGATTTGAATTGCAAGACCTGGGTCCTAGCCTCTGGTCACTTGAATCTGTAGACCTGGGTCCTAGTTCCCAGTCACTTCCAGCTAGTTTGTACAGCTCTCACATCTGAGTCTCATTTCCCTGTCTGTAGTATGAGAGGACTAGACACTAGACCTTTAGTTTCCCTTAAGTGCTACAGTTCAATGTCTCTATTAATCATATGGTTTAGTCATCAGAATAAATATTGATAAAAGTCACAAGAACACACCCTGGATTTTCAGGCCTCTGGATTTGGTGGCAGTGTTCCAGCGTCCTTTGTGCAGGTAGCTGTCTGTGTTCAAGTCCTGCTCTACTTCTTCTTTTCCACCCCAACTGTTCTCTATCAATAGCCAATCAATGCTATATACATTTTTTGGCACTTCTGTGTGTGGCCTGTGTGTGGATGCGTGTGTGTGCATGTTCACAGTTCAAGCCGGGCTGCTCTGGCTCTGGATGTGTATACAGCACTGGCATTCGGTTTTGCCTCCAGCATTTTCATGGATTAACTGGCGATTCCGAAGGGGAAGGGAACGTCTTTGAGAGTTTGAATCCTTGTTTTTCTCTTCTCATTTCCAAGGAGGTGTGTCCAGATCCCTTTGCCAGGCAGCTACTCTATCCGAGCACTGGAGGCCAGGCAGTGGACTTTACCTACTGAGTAAACTGGATTTGCATTTGCAAATCAATCCTGCTGAATGTTATGTGAATATCTACTCAGCCCCATGTTAATATCCCTTCATTTTTTTTTTTTTTTTTGAAGTGGTGCAGATTTTAAAAGGAAGTATGACTAATCTAGTCCTATCCCGGAGTCCCAGTGAAGCAGCAGGAGAGGGTTGAAGGAGGAGGGTCCCAGGACAAATTGTGGAGCAAGCAGTTTGTCACTAGTCCTGCCAAGTTTTGGCTTTCACTGAATCCCTGTGCACCCACTTTCAGATTTCTCCGGCTGTTTCCACCTCATATCACAGCACAAATGCTTCTTTCCAGAAGCGATTTGAACAATCCAAACCAAGGGCAATGACAAAGCTTTAAAGTGTTTCCACTCCTTGGGGTATTTAGATGTGTTTCAACAGAAGACAAAATTCTAAGGCAAAAGGATGGAACTACACGTGTCAAAAAATCAGTGGGTGAAGATAGTGGGTGTATTTCTGTGGAAGGCGCGGTGGTAAGCATAGGTATATTGCGACTGCCGCCTGCTCAGCCCCCTCTTAAGGCTGATCTTCACCCTTGGTTGGAGAAGGGGGGCTGAGGAACTCTCACCCCCTCTACCCCAGCAGAGACCAAGAGATGTGGTGCTGGTATGGGGGTGCCAAGTGTGCTGTGAAGACAGACGGTTCTCACTTCACTCTGATTACTAGAAAGAAAAAGAACAAAAGAAGGGAGAGCGGGGAGGGAGATGTAAGAAAAGGAAGGAGAAGGAAAAAAAAAAAAAAAGCGACTGAAAAGTAAAAGAAAAGCAAGGCAGCGGCCCGGGAACCTGGCGGAGGGGTCCCACGCGGACCCAGGTGGGCTGGCAGCGCAGCACCCTGGCGAGCAAGAGGAGGTGCCCACATCCCCGCGGGCTTTCCGAGCTGCTCATTTCTCGCGAGGAGGGTCTCCCGGATTCAGAGCGCCCGGCTTTCGGGTGACCTCCGGGTCTGCCCCGCCCCCTCCCCCGGCTGGCAGCCGCGCCGGGCCCAGAGCCAGTCTCCCACTCCCTCCGGCCCCCGCAGCTTGCCCCTCGCAGCCCGTCGGCGGAGCGCCTCTCCCAACCCACAGCGAGACTTCTTTCTCCTGCCTCGGGGCGGGATCCTGGGTGGGGCGGCTGCGCACACGGGACGGTCTCCGCCGCGGAGCACCGAGGCTGGGGCCGCCCCAGGGCCGCGCGGGGCCCGGCCAGACGCCGGGCGCCACCAGGGCAGCAGCACCTGAGCCCGCTGCCCGGGCAGAGCCTCGGGGCGGAAGCGCGGGCCGGGTGGACGGGCCCCGGGAACAGCCCGAGCCCGCGGGGGCGGGGGGGGGAGAGGGGGGAAACGAGAGCCACAAGGGGGGGACCACGTGCCACCGCGCGCCAGCAGGGCCGAGGACCTACGGAAACGGACCCCTTCATCCACCCGCCCACCCCCCTGGGAGCACCCGGGGTACCCCGAGCACCCAGCACCAGCTCGAAGGCAGACCCAGCCGCTAAGCTTCAACGTTCTCGCCCTAACTTTCCTCCAACTTCTCTGTAAGGAGGAACCTGCCGCCCCGCCCGCCCCCTGGCCGCCGCGATCCGCACTTGAACTCCGCGGAGCCGGCCGTCCACCTTGCGCCACCCCGAGCGCGGGCTAGGAGCGGCTGTCGGGAAGCCCCGATGACCTCTCCAGAAAGAGCGTGAAGAAGGCTTCGGCCGCCGCGCTGGGCCCAGGCGCCAGGGCGGCTCCATCGGGGAACTCGGAGCAGCAGAGCCGGGGAAGGTGGTGGAGCATGACCGCGCGGCCCCTGGGGACCTCAGCGCAGTGATGCCGACATGTAAGTCCCCCCTTTCAGCTCAGAATTCCTTCACACCTTTACCTGTGCCTCCCCCTGCCCCACCCCAAGGGCTTTGTAAGGACTTCAACCGCATTGACGGAATAAACCGGTTTGTCTTCACTTGGCCCCCTCGAGGCACTGAGGGGTGAGCTGCTGCTGCCTGACGGAGCTGTGACATGTGTGTGCCGCTGGCTTTTTTCCAGCGAGAGGTAAACCTCACGTTTGGGCGGCGTAAAGCATAATAAAAAGGGCAGGGCTTCAAGAATGGGGAAAAGGTTTTGGATTCAAATTAAACAAGGAGTCACCGGCTTGACTGCTCCATCCAGGGGCCTCGCCCTGCCAAGAAGCCGCTCTCCTGGATCAGCACCTGGGGGCTTGGAAGGTACTAGTATGCCGAGAAAATGTTGACTTTACACATTGCCACCCTTGACTGTAGAAGTTATTCTTGGATCTTTGGGTTATTTGAATGGTTTTTTTAAAAAAGCGCGCAGAAAAAGTTCACGGTGTACTTTGTAGGTTAAAAAGTAATTATAGAAGATGCCATTGAACGTGATAGGATCTGTGAAGGGTCTTGTATAGAAGTTGAAGTGAGGAGTATAGGTCGATGAAACGCTTAGAGAAGCCTAATGGGTTTTGCCTCTGGGATTGTCATCCAAGTGGTGAGGTGCCTCAGAGCGACCCTGCGGAAGGGCCACCGAGCACCCCCTAGCCTTCCAGAATGGAAAAAGGAAGGTTGTTCTCTGAAGGACCAAGCTTATTATTGTGGCCAACTCAGAAGTTACCTTTTCTTGTAATATATAATTTCCCCTCTGGTGTTTTGTTTAATCTTGGGCAGACACCCCGACAGACATTTTACTCCCTTCCACTAATATACAAGAATTTCTAGAAATTGATATTCGCCCTCCCTCCCCCAACTTCTGGAGCCTTATTTATTTCCACTTAAATATCCTCTTTCAGTGTAATACCCGGGAAGAGACGAGACCCTCAGGCCTTTGTCCATTCCTTGCACCGTCTGCCTCCTTCCCTCCAGCACACATTTTCCAAATAGGAAAAAGGGTTAGCGCCCAGAAGCCTAGCACTTGGCAGCTCTGTTCCTGGTAGTGAGCAGTATAATTAGAAAGGAACCACTTATTTTTATTAAACTGCATGTGAAGTAATTCCACACCTGTGAGTTTTAAAGTTTCATTTACCCAGTGGAATTAGCAAGGTATAACCTGAAAGAATTTATTTTGGGATACAGCCAACAGTCTCATATAAGACTTGTTCTCACATACAAGCAACACATTTTGAATGAATGTGAGTTTGTTTTAAACTTCAGTTTTTTCTGAAAATATAGTAAGGTTTTTAACAGCGGATATTTGTCTAGCTTCCTTTCAGCTTTCCTAGGTGATTTAAATCTTATGGGGAAAAAGCTACGTTACACATGAAGAAAATACGAATAACAGGTTTTAAAATAAAAGATGTGAAACTGATCAACAAGTGACGTAAAAATTTTCTGACTATGAAGTTAAGTTATATAGTCCATTTGAATTCTATATGATTAAAAAAATCTTATGTCATTATATAGTAAAAGCATGAATATTTAATCACATAAAATTATGGAGTTTAATACCCTGATTTGAGTTTCTTTATTGAGCTATTTTGACAGAAAGTTTTTCCATTTCTTGCCAGAGTATAACTATAATTATTTCTTTTTTCTCTTTTGCTGTTTATGATTCATATGGAATGGTTTAAGATTATCTGATTCTTTTTAGATATTAGTATGTTAGAGTATATGGAAGTAATACCAACCTTTCCAAGAAAAATATTACTACTATCTTGTTGAAAAACGTTAAAAAGGGAAACATAAACTATATTATCTATCTTTTAAATTTAAATTTTGATAGATTCAAATACACAAATTATTTAAGTATATTTTCTGCCTACTCCTGTGGATAGAGTATATATTGTTACACTCAAGTTCTGGAATTACAGACTTTATAAATATACTTTGGAGTTGTAGTGACTGCATATTTTTCATACCCTAAGAAATTTAATAGATTTAGCAAGACTTGCATTAATTGGTCTCAAGCTGCATGAAGCTACTGTTCCGTTTATGGCTTATATAAATTACATGACATTGTGCTTTTCCAGTGTGAATGGTGAATGAGGCTATTGTCTCTTGGCTTATGGGAAATATTAGAAGCTTGTAGCTTTACTGCCCAACTAGACACATCACTCTGATTTCTGGAAATAATGATTTGAAAGAGAATCAGTTTATATATTAAAAATAAACTGACAACCACTTCCTTAAACTTGACCATTTTTCTGACTGCCCATGTCTTACAAGAGTTTACATCTCTGATGGGATGATCAAAAATTTCTTGAAACTATTTAGACTTTAGACTAAATAATAAAAGGCTTTGTTCAGTGTGTGTGGCATGCTTGGGCAAAAACTACATCTTTCCAGTTCATTTCTAATGGGATGACATTATTACATTACCTACATTGGATGACATTAAGAAGCACACTGAGTGACTGGGGCGATAACATTTAAAGGACGTTTCAATCGTAACTAAAAATGCCAATAAAACTTGAGTGTGCTACTTGAGTGTCATCTTACTTTCCTTATGAGCATTACTCAGGATGAAATTATTTGGAATGCCTTAAGGAAAACTTTAATATTGCTGTATTGAAAACATTTATAGCAGATATGACCAAGGCTTAACATATTTAGTATTGAATTGGTTAAAAAATCACAAATCACTAGAAAGAAAAGTATTTATAATGGAAAACTATACAAATGACTTGAATATGCCAATCTGAGCAAAGGAAATCCAAATGAGACATTATTTCTTCTATCAAACTGGCAATGATTAAAGCAATAATACTCAGTAGTGATGAAAGTGTCATCAGATGAACACTGATACCCTTCAGTGTAAATGTGTATGTGTGTATTTAACTTTATTTAGAAATAGTTTTAAACCTACAGAGAAGTTGCAAAAATAACACAAAGAACAACTGTATACTCTTTACACAGAAACACTTATTGTAAATATTTACCCCATTCGTTTTATCATTTTTCTTCTTCTCTTCTCCCCTCCACTATCTGTACGTATGTACACACACACACACACACACACACACACACACACACAATTTTTTACTGAACCATCTGAAAGTAACTTACATTCATCAGGGCTTCAGGGTTTACTTTTTTAATTGAAATTTTAATTGAGGTATTTGTTGATTCACATGCAGTTTTAAGAAATAATACAGAGACAGCCCAAGTACGCTTTACCTAGTTTCTCCCAATGGTGACATTTTGCGAAACTAAAGTACAATATCACAACCAGGATATTGATACAATACACCTCTCTTTTTCATATTTTCTCAGTTTTACATGTATTTGTGTGTGTGTGTGTGTGTGTGTGTGTGTGTATTTCTCACGATTACCTTTTAATTTCATTTATGGTAAAGCCAGTTATGTACATTATAGCTCAAATAAGGGTCAAGATTTGTGCAGATTTGAAGAATAAATCTTTCTGCCTTTTTGAAGTGTGGGGGGGGTGAACCCAACTTAATAAAAGAAGTTACAATGAGTAATAGAATAGCACTTCTCTTTTTATTCATTGTTTAGGCTCAGGAACATGATCTTTAACCAGAAAATGAAACAAAATTGTAAGCAGGCTTGGATAAACCAAATTACCATTCTTTTTACTCTGGAAGAATTAAGGTATTCTCTGTGCTACTCCTCATGTCCCTTTCCGAAAAGATTTGCCATAGAAATACAGTTGGTATATGGAGAATGAAGTTATTTTTGACTATTGCTGATATTAAGAGAATTAGTACCATGTTAATTTCTCCACCAATTTCAAAATTTCTTCACTAATTTCTCTTTGTGACTTTTAGGGGAGTCAGTAGGAGTAAAGAGATGGAAGACAGTAGGTTTTTTAGATTTTAATGCATTTGGATTAAATGACATCTACAAGGAGTCATATCAACATTTAAACCAATTCCTATAAAAGGGTTGAATTCTAAAGCTTTCTGACACAGGATTTAAGTATATTGTATCTTGTAGCCTATATACATTGAAAAGGAGAGTGAATTTGCAATAGAGGTAGCTTGGCTCTCAAAAAGGACAGTTGAGTTGGGAGGCAGGTGACACAGGGGGTCTTTTTGGCTCTGACACCACTGATTATGTGATCTTGGGCAAGTAGTTTAACATCAATAGTTTTTTCATCTGTGAAATGATAGGTTTTATTGCATACCTTTTAGATTCTTTTCAGGTTATAGAAGTCTGTGACTCTCTTGTACTTAAAAAATATTCTTGTTCTTTTCAATAGAACTTTGAGGCCACAACTTGAGTGACACAAAATTGTACTGTGTTTTTTATAGTTCCTGTTTAGAACCTTAGTAACCCTGTTCAGGATTTTCCATTCTTGTGAGAAAGTTGTTTAAATCCCAGGGATGTGTCTTTGCTAATCGGTCCCCTGAGAAGACATACAGTGCTTTCCTTCCTCTGTTCTATTCTTAATTTATTTTTTTCTGTTCTTCAGTAAGCAGTAAAGTGGATGAAAGGTGGCGTGTCATATGGTTTATGTTGGTTACAAGTTCTTGCCCTGTTCTGGGTTCCTTTTCTCTACAAAGTGATGGAGTCCTGAGAACTAGAATGCATTAAGCCCTTGGTTGTCCTTTGCAGCTCTTGTCTGATAGGATTGCAGGCAGCTTTTATAAAATAGCTTCAGGAGTGAATATGGAATTCCTAAGTGTTGGAACCTTTTATAGCAAAATAAAGTTGCATGAGCACAGGAAATAGTATTGAGTGTCATCAAACTAAAGAACATCATTCCCTGAGTATTGTTTAGAGAGCACGGGAACAGAAGAGGAGGCCACTATTCACATATTGATAATGGAGGATTGTCATGCACCACAAAGTTGAAGAAGCTAGGAGTTCTCCTGGGCTGATACTTCCTTCTATTAATATCTATAAGGCTGTCAGCCAGGCTTCACTGGTTTGCCCCTTTATTCCTCTGGGCCTCAGTTTCCTCCTCGGTGAAATGAGGAGGTTAGACTTCATCTTTGTTCCTTCCAGATGATAACTTCTTTGAATATATAATTGTTCTTTTGTTTCAGAAGCACACTCATTCATCCCCAGCATGAATGGGAAGCACCTCATTCATCCAGCATCAATGGGAAATGGACCCATTCTTCCAAAAAAGTGAACTTTCCATGTGACAAAAGTTTACAGGCTACCCTTTTTAAAGCGCTCACTAAGTTCCATGCAATGTTACATCTAGTTCTTTTTGGTGGATAATATTCTATTTACAGAAGAGAAAATAGGCTCAGAGTTTAAGTACTTGACCCTGCCCCCAAAGCACACAGTAAATAGAAGCACCAGGATGTAACTACGTGCTATTCCAGAGTTCACATCCATCATTATTACGTTATTATTAATGACTCACTATAACATCTTGCTTCTTGTAAACAGTAACACTGATTTTAATTTCAAATATTTTGGATGGATGTATTTGAAAATATACCTTCCATACAAAAATCCTCTATTATTATTGTTTTAGAAAAATTTTTATAGGAGTATAGTTGATTTACAACGTTGTGCAAAAAATGCTCTTTAGAACGTAGCCTTTTGCTCATGTAGAATTTCCCCTAGGAGGTGCATGATGCTGGAGCTTGTAGTTTGGTGAATATAAAAACATGTTCTGAATATCAGATACTATTTTAAATTTCTGTAATAATGGCATACATGAATAATCCATTTCTTCTCTGTTCTAAGTGGATCCCAGAAGTAGCCACAAAGTCAATAGATTGGTTTTGGCTTATAACATTGATCCTATTGTCTGTTCCTGGTTAAGTCCTTTCTTTTGGTTTTGCTGTTGACAGAATAAGCACACTTATATTAGAATGCTCGGGGTGGTAGTAAAAATAAAAATAGCTAATATTTATTGAGTACTTGCTGAATGTTAGGCACATTTCTTTTCTTTTCTTTTCTTTTTTTTTTTTTTTTCGGTACGCGGGCCTCTCACTGCTGTGGCCTCTCCCGTTGCACAGCACAGGCTCCGGACGCGCAGGCTCAGCTGCCATGGCTCACCGGCCCAGCCGCTCCGCGGCATGTGGGATCCTCCCAGACCGGGGCACGAACCCGTGTCCCCTGCATCGGCAGGCGGAGTCTCAACCACTGCGCCACCAGGGAAGCCCAAGCACATTTCTTAAATGACGTGATTTTATTTAATCATCCAGCTGCTCCATAGACTAGATTCTATTGTTGTTCCTATTTTACAGGTGAAAACTAGGAGGCCCAAGGTGGTGAAGTCAATTTTCCAAGGGTTGCATAGTTCATAAGTAGCAAACCCAGGTCTGTCTGACTCTAGATCTTGTTCTCTTCGTTACTTAAGTAGTCTCTAACAGTAAAAGACAGATTGAAAATGCAGGCTTAAGGCAAGTGCAAGAATCAGTTTGATGTCTATTTTTGCTATTCAAGTATTTCTCTTACCACTTTCTGGTTTTCTATTTAGTATTATACATTTTATTCCAGATAAGCAACCTTCAGGAAAAAAGGTATTACTGTGGCCCTAAAGTATCTTATTAGTTGCTCCTCTTTTTAGAAATAAAATGACTCTCGATTACCACTTATAATCAAAGTAACTCTCTCTGGGGATTTTAAGATCTGGAGATTTCTTACTGCTCCTCACCTGTTCTTCCTGCCTCATGACTCTTCTGTTCACCAGTTCATTTATGGTCCCTTTCTGTGACTGACTTTTACAGCTGCTGCCCCCTTCAGTGGTTTGCCTTTTTTGATAGGGCAGAGTCAATGAAAAGTATCACACCAGTGTCTGAACCCAAGATAATATGTATGTCCCCATCTAAATCATTAAGTATAATTTTGAGTTTAAAGATGACACTGTTGGACTTCCCTGGTGGCGCAGTGGTTTAGAATCCGTCTGCCGATGCAGGGGCCACGGGTTCGATCCCTGGTCCGGGAAGATCCCACATGCCTCTGAGCAACTAAGCCCATGCACCACAACTACTGAGCCTGCGAGGCACAACTACTGAGCCCACGTGCCACAACTACTGAAGCCTGTGCGCCTAGAGCTGGTGCTCTGCAACAACAGAAGCCACAGCAATGGGAAGTCCACGCACCGCAACGAAGAGTAGCACCCCTCACCGCAACTAGAGAAAGCCCGCGGGCAGCAACGAAGACCCAACACAGCCAAAAATAAATAAATAAAATTTTAAAAATGTTTAAAAAAAAATGAGACTCTTGTACGGAGAATTATTTGAGAGTTTTCAAAGCAGCACCCCTCCATCTAATGTCATTTATTAGTTTCTATAATACTTGGTGTTTACTAGCCATTTAAAAACTTCGATAGCTATTATTATATATAAATAAATTAATCTTTTTAGAATGTTAGTGCTTCTGTACTTAATTTTAGGGGAAGGAAGAAAGTTTGGGCACTTTAATTTTAAATATTTCCATTTGTGAAGCAGCAGATGTTATAAAATGAAAACATTTCCCTAGAGCCTAAATTTCTGGGAGATTATAGAAGAGGTTGATAAAAACATCCTCTTGCTACTCAGATGGACATGTGATTGGTGATGCTGAAGGTTGATGCCGAAATTGTTTTTTTTTATAAGTGATTTTTTTCTTGTATTATCTGAATACTTCCCCATCTTCATGAAGAAATCGTCTATTATATATTTGTTGATAAGGAAGGTGCCACCAAGTGGCAAATAAAATGCATGGATTTTTTTCTTTTGCCTAATTAGCTTACAGGGGATGCTTAGTTTATCATCTTCAAAGTTTCTTATTTTTATTTGGAAGCAAGGCTGAATCTGAAGGTTCCTATTTTCCAGTACCTGCTGGAAACCTACAGATTTTATTGACCGAATGCTTTACTGAATCTAAGTGTCCTGACTGTTGCTTTTTTCCATGACAGGATGTTTCACTCAGGCCGAATGTGGAGCTGTCATTCGAAATGGAAGCCAAGTTCTCTTTTGTTCTTATTTGCTTTACATGTTGTGTATGTTCCTCCCTCAGGTAAGTAAGACTCTTTTTCTTTAAAACTCAGAATTTAATAATGATAACATTGCCTTCAGTATAAGTGTGCCTCTTATTTGTTGACGTTTTCTGTCCTTGCAGGCTTTTTCTGTCCATGGCCTCTCATTCCTCTTTAATTATGTGTGAATTCTATTACTTTGATCATTGTTTTATTTTCTTATGAGTGTATTTCTTTAATCTTAGCTACATTTCTTTTAGTTTTATTTATCTCGCCCATATTGAATGATGAGATAGCTACATAGCTGACATTAAAAATGTGCTAGCTGTTTCTTCTACGGTTGAATAAATATACAGTACTTAATTCTCTCTCTTTTCAAGTTTTCATTCAGTTCTTTATGAAAAATAAAGTATAGGCTTTGCTATTTTTATTTATTGCCAAGTATCAGACAGGAATTTGAAATTAAGTTTTTAGATCATGAAGGTTATTTAGTTGACTTAAAATGATGTGACAAAGTTAATTTTAATTACAGTACTTTTAGAATGAAAATATTTAATTTTTAAAAAGAGTACAATTTTTTTCTCAACTTTGAAATAAGACCTTTTTAGCTGTTATTGAAAGCCAAATTCTCTATAAACAGCTAATTATATGAATGAGCCAGTAAGAACTTGAGGAATGTGAATGATCTTTAAAAGTTATCGGGGTTTGTTATTTGAGCAAACTGCATTTTTCTTAAGCCCATTTTGTTTTACACTTTTTATTTTTTTTACTGTTGTCTTTATTCAGTTTATTATATTTTCCTTTAGAATGAAGTCATTACTCATGAAGCCTTATGTATTGATTACTTGGGATTTACTCAAGATTTTATACATTCCATGTTTATAACATACCTGTATGTTATTATAAATAATACATTTAACAAATCTGGAAATAGATTATCTGCTAAAATTGCTAATTCATGGATCAAGATATTTAACTAGTGTTTAATATACAAATATTTTTTTCCAAGCCATCAGGTAGTTTCAGCTACTCACTTGGGAAATCCCTGGTACTTGTTTACTGGCTTCAAAACAAAATTGATCTTTGAGTGGTTTTTTTGGTGAATTTGTTTCAATTTCCTTATAAAGTCTATCTTTCTGTTACTTTCATTGCCAGAAAGAGGAAGCACACTTGTAAAGAGATCTGAAAATTATATATACATTAGATTTTTATTTTTATTTTTTTGGTACGCGGGCCTCTCACTGCTGTGGCCTCTCCCGTTGCGGAGCACAGGCTCCGGACGCACAGGCTCAGTGGCCATGGCTCACGGGCCCAGCCGCTCCACGGCATGTGGGATCTTCCCAGAACGGGGCACGAACCCGTGTCCCCTGCATCGGCAGGCGGACTCTCAACCACTGTGCCACCAGGGAAGCCCTACATTAGATTTGTATCATGCACAGTGTTGAACTATTTCTTAACTTTCAAAAGTGACCCTCCAGGAGCCAATTACATGATGTAAGATAAATTATGAGATTAAAATTCATTTTTGTTAGGTCATAGCATTTTTAAATTTTCAAGCCTTCTTCAAACCTTAAATTGGGACTTTTTATTTTAGATGTCAACATTTTATTTGGTATATGCACCTTCATTATTTTACTTTTTTTTTTTTTTTTTTTTTTTT